>NC_089780.1:32172665-32354899 GCF_040412425.1 Macrobrachium rosenbergii | reverse complement strand
TCAGCCGAAAATTTCATAAATTCTGTCGTCATTTTGTCATAATTTTTGCACTGCTCTAGATTAGCCGTTACATAAAGTTTTATATATGAAAATGTGCGTGCGCAATTTCATGTACAATACAGCAAAATACAACCCATGGTTGTAGCTTTTATCAGTTTGGAAATATTTTCATATAAACCGATAACTGCCAAAATTTCAACCTTCGGTCAACTTTGATTTCGACGAAATGGTAAAAAAACGCAATTGTAAGCTAAAACTCTTACATTCTAGTAATATTCAATCATTTACCTTCATTTTGCAACCAATTGGAAGTCTCTAGCACAATATTTCGATTTATGGTGAATTTTTGAAAAAACTTTTCCTTACGCCGCGCCAGAAATTCTTTAAATCACGTTGTAAGTAATGTTTGCACTGTTTTATATTAGTCGTTACATAAAGTTTTATATATGGAAATGTGTGCAATTTCATGTACAATACAACAGAAAATAACTCATGGTTGTAGCTTTTATCAGTTTTGAAATATTTTCATATAAATCACGATAACTGCCAAAATTTCAAGCTTTGGTCAACTTTAACTTTCGACTGAAATGGTCAAAAACGCAATTATAAGCTAAAACTCTTACATTCTCGTAATATTGAATCAAGTACCTTCATTTTGCAACAAACTGGAAGTCTCTAGCACAATATTTCGATTTATGGTGAATTTCTAAAAAAATTTTTTTCCTTATGTCTGCACGCTGTAACTCGGCCGAACATCTCAGAAATTCTTTCGTCATGTTGTCGTAATGTTTGCATCGTTTACATTTGTCGTTACATAAACTTTTTATATATGAAAATGTGCGCAATTTCATGTAGAATACAACAGAAAATAGCTCATGGTTGTGGCTTTTATCAGTTTTGAAATGTTTTCACATAAATCACGATAACTGCCAAAATTTCAACCTTCGGTCAACTTTAACTCGACCGAAATGGTAAAAACGCAATTGTAAGCTAAAACTCTTACATTCTAGTAATATTCAATCGTTTAACTTCATTTTGCAATAAATTGGAAGTCTCTAGCACAATATTTCGATTTATGGTGAATTTTTTAAAAAAACATCTGAACATCTCAGAAATTCTTTTGTCTCGTTGTCGTAATATTTGCACCATTTTATATTAGTCGTTACATAAAGTTTTATATATGAAAATGTGCACAATTTCATGTACAATACAACAAAAAATAACTCATGGTTGTAGCTTTTTACCAGTTTTGAAATATTTCCATATAAATCACGATAAATAGAAAAAATTCGACTTTAGGTCAACTTTAACTCGACCGAAATGGTCGAAAACTGCAATTGTAAGCTAAAACACTTACAGTCTAGTAATATTCAATCAATTAGCTTCATTTTTCAACAAACGGAAGTCTCTAGCACAATATTTCGATTTATGGTGAATTTTTGAAAAAAACATTTTTTTTACGTCTGGCGCGTTATGAATTCATGCATCATTTTGTGATAATATTTTTCTGTGTTGCTTTGATCGTTTTAAAATTTGTTATATACCAAAATCATCGCAATTTAGTGTACAATACAACTAAAATAAATGAACTCATTAGCTTTAACCGTTTTGCTTACAGCGTGATTTGTATACAATTATATATGAGTTTTTTTTTCGCTGTCATATATTCCAATATTTATATATGATAATGATATTTTTCATTTCTGATGGTTGCATACTAAACTTCAGGCAATGACAAAAAAATGAGCCAAAAATGAGCTCTTAATCTTAAAACTAAGCGTGCTGTGATTTTTGAAAAACATTTTCCGCTTGGCGCTGACTCACCGAATGCTGCCGGCATACGGGAGACGTTTTTGTAAATAGGGCTTCGGCGTTAAAGGGTTAAAGGAGACCCAAAGACACACCGCGAGAGAACACCGCCAGGATGCTCCCTGATGGGGAATTAAGGATAAATTGTGTAAACAACCAAGAGAAACCCAAACAGAACAAGCCGAATGGGTATACCTCAGGTCGGTATGGCTGCCAAGAGGGACGCTGCAGCGACCCAAACGAAAACCACGTATAATTTATGTATACGGGCTTAAACAGCCAGACTTATCATAAAAACCCCAAAAGAAGATGGTACTGAACTTGGAAACAGTAAAGCTGCTCGATGCCATGATGAAATCAGCGGAAAATTCCAAGAAAAGCACAAGCAAAAAATCTCAAGATCGCAGCGATCACGTGCTAGAAAGGAATGAGTTCAGATGGCGCTGGGGTTGCTGTTTGGCAGGCGGATGAGTGCGGGAGTTGGGTTGGCTCTCCGCTCTTCCGGGGGTTTTGCCATTGGGATGTCTTCAGAGTGTGGTTCTGTGGTAGTGATGACCTCACTCACCCTTACCCATACTGACGTCTATTTTCATTATAGATGCTCGATCTGGGGGTAGTAACCCCAGCATTCCTGATAGCTTTTTTCTCTGGTATATTTAGCAATATTTATACCTAGAAATTCGTGCTACTAAGGAATTTCACAGGGTGACACAGGGACGAGCTCAGAAATATAAAACTAAAACTCTAAGAAGTTCATGACGCATACAAATGAGTGCATGCATACTTATGTACGTACAATTTCTTTTTGCTTTGATTTACTGTACCGTTTTTATTACAAGTTTAGTTGATTCTACATATAATTAACACACACAACAGTAGACAAGAGAATATTTTATCATTGTTGATTCAATTTATAATTTGGCATTTTTTTTCAATGCATATTTAAATATTTAGGTACATTACTTAACTCTACTTGTGAATTCCCAATGTTTCCCCTATCTGAAACAGAAAACAGGACAGCTTTAATACTATATGTGAGAAAATGGCTGGGCCTGAATATTGGGGGAACTTGGTTAGTTTTCACGTAGTTGTAAGCCATGTATTTTTAATGGTAATATTGCAAGATGACATTAAAATGATATTAAAGTGTTTTAGGATGATAGTTTAAGGTATATTTGGTGCAGGATGATAGTTAATGGTATATTTGGTGTTTGAACTAATAAAATAGGCAGTTATAAGCATTTTAGTTTAAGGTATATTTGATGTTTGAACTATTAAAATAGGCAGTTATCAGTGTTTTAGTTTAAGGTACCGTATTTGCCAGCTTATAAGATACACCATCGCATACGGCGCACCCATATTTTACAAGGATATTTTCTGGAAAAAAGCAGTTTTAGTATATTTCATCATATATTTATTGAAAGATATTTTAAAATGATTTTGTAGGGAAAAATGTATGATTCTGTGCATGCAATACAATATTGTGAGAGTATATACTAGAATAAAATATGAAATTATATGTAATTTACCATAAATAAACAATGTTTATGTGTTACCATGACAGGCCACCAGGGCTGCACTATGATTCTGTTTACATCCACTCATTGCAAATGGCTGACAGGCTAACTGCCGACATACTGTAAGCAATTTTTCATAAGTTTGTGGTAACAGACTGATAATTCAGCTTGTTTTCAATATTCTATTATTAGTAACACAATTTACTGTAATAATTAGGCTTGTTTTTCAATGTTTTATTATTAGCAACAATTATTGCGCCTGCCCAGTATGCTAACCATAGGCTAGGCCTATAGCCTAGCCTACGGCGCTCAGTCTCCCTATCTGTAATATGGCCGCTTGGACGCAGGGCAGTTTTTTGATACATTTAAAAATGAAAAAAGTTTGTCTAATATGCCGGCAAATACAGTATATTTGGTATCTGAACTATTAAAATAGGCAGTTATGAGCATTTTCAGAGGGGGGTACCAACTTATCGCGAGTGGTTGTGGTCCCTAACCCCCACAAAAGGGAATCCTGATGCAAAAACATTAATGACAAAGCTAGCAATCTGTCCATTTCATCTCCGTTGTTGCTACTCATTTTCTTATTGACCTTTCAACACGAGAATCTCAATCTGATGTAACCCAAAATAGTTGTCTCCTGACACCATTAACTCAGAAACTTTGCTCTGTTATCCTGGGACAAGGCACCTGTCAAGGCAAAGTCTGCCAACAAGTTGGACGGCAAGGTAGCCCGGAGAGATGCCCTTCCTTGGAGACCTTTCCATGTTTTTTAAGCTAACAAATTAGAGAGGTTCTGGAGGAATGGGACCATCTAGTCTCATCACATCTCCAAGGACACAAGATGGCTCCTCTTCACTGCCCATTCCTGTACTCTCTGTGTTTGGTTGATACTCCATGCATCAAGAAATACACCACAAAACCCAGCAGAATCTCCATCCAAATGCCATTTGGATCGGGAATCCACTGGCCTAGCATCTTCCCTATGCCTGGTAGCAGTTGAGCTAGTGGAAGGAGAAGGGGAATGGACACACTCACCTCCCAAGCATGTGGCAAACCATGCACATGGCAGGTGGGAAGGTCCAAGAGGGGACCTGTCTTGAGAGCAAGAGTGCTTGGAATGCCCATGGTCTGAAGAACCTGTGTATAAGCAAGGTGGTGGTGCTGGCTCAACCTGATAAACCCCCCAAAGAGGTACAAGGGATAAGATCCTACCCCATTACTTGTGCACACATCATCAGTAGGTCTTGTGCATGCAGAGCAAGCAGGCTGTGCATGCTCCTCCCAGTGTGTCTCTCTAGAGACCCCCCACACGTGCATGATCTCAAGACTCAGCACGTAAATAGTGAAGGGGGTGCACTGACTCAGCCACTTATGTTCTGGAGGGAAGATGAATAGAAGAATCAGTAGCAGTCCTCATGTCTAAGTGGGCTGATGTGGGGTGTCCTGGGCCTGCCCTGCCTGAAGCTAGATGATCACCCCATAGGTGACCACAAGCCTCCATTTCCCCTGCAAAAGAGCACATTCATGTGAAGCCTCATGGGGCTTCTTATGAGAAATCTTAAGACTTCCCCTTCTTCTTCTTTCTATGAGAGGGGGAGAAATTGAGGGCAGGAAAGAGGAAGAAGATGAGCTCAACAAGGAAGAAAAAGATGATGGGGAAGAATGTCATGAATATTTCTTCCTTTCTTCCCAGTCAAGCTGGTCTTTCTTCCAAGTCATGCTGGCCTTGGAAGCCAGAGGTGTGGCCAAAGATGGAAGAGGTGACATTGTAGACAAAGCAGCAACTGGAAGTCTGCTGCTGGGAGGACCACTGCCACAAGAGGATCTCCCTTCTAAGCAGGTACCAAAGTAATGGAGCAGCAGTGGCCAGATCTTCCACATGCACTCCTATGAGTCTTCCTGGTATCTGGAACATCAGTCATTAAGTTAAGTGAGGATGGCAAGTGATTGGTAGGAATCCTTCACCCCTTAAGCACAACCCCCCGAGAGGGGAAAGTACCCACAGACACTGTAGGATAGAACAGAGAAGAGAGAGAGCATGTAACCAGAGGGATCTGGCACGATCACAAGGGATGTATTCCCCCAAAGCACAAAAGAGACCAGCAAATGCCTCTTGTCCTTCCTCTTCTTCCTGTGAATCTAATTTTACTGAGAAGACAAGCCAGAGTACTCCTTACAGGGGGTAAAAAATGAGTGCATAACTTTCCTCTGTAGAAGGAACATTACCCATGAGTGTCAATGGTTAAGGGGATATGAAGCACCCACAAAGACTGCCATGCCCCTACCAGTGGTGTTTGTTTGTCTTATCCACCATACTGGAAACAAAGACAAAACAAAAAAAGCAAAGACAATACATACACAGGCAGTCCACGGTTAACAGCGATCTGGTTTCAAGGCGCTTGTCTAGCAACGATGTCCGGTCATCGGCGCTGATAATTGGGTATTGGCACCGATAACCGAAAATTGGTGCTTCTGGTGCCGGTAAGCCCAGAAAATCGCCAAAAAAGTGCCAAATTTCGCCAATTTTCAGTTATCATCACACCCTCAGAACGGAACTCCTGCCGATAACCGGGGATTGCCTGTACTGTATTCAAACATTCAACAACAAGCAGGGAAGCAAGAGAGCACAGTGAGACATCACTCTTCACAATGGCCATAGAATAAGCGTGTGCTGGAAGTGGGTGAGTGATGGGTATTCCATTAACTTACCTCCCATAACCACCAGTTAACAACCTTGTTACTCCTATATTAACGGCAATGGTTTGTATTTCTGCTGGAACATATCACCTTATGCACCAGGTTTTATTGCCAAATTTAAATCACTAAAAGAACTTTATCAATGATAAGATCTGTGAGGAGGAATGTGAAATATATACAATATTTCAGCTAACCACACCTTGCTCAGTTAACAAAAAGGAGAATGAAGCACAAACTGATCACCTAAAATGAAGGGGTCATCTTAATGGTAAGGAGTGCAGCATTTACCTGAGAAAGTGGCTCAGGAAGCCTGGCATTTACAGTACTTGGCAAATCTTTTCACGCAAGTGTCAAACATTGGTAATATATTTTCCTTGTATGGACACATTTCTGTTTTCAAAATACTTAAAATATAAAACATAACTCTTAGGATTTATTTTTTAAATACTTACCTCACCATTATATACCTTTTACTACTGCTGGTGCAGAAGTAAAAGCTATATAATGGGGAAGTACGGTTCATTTAAAAAATACTGAATTAAATATAGACAACCTTGAAAGGTGTTAGTTAAAGCCTGAACTACATAGTGTAGTACTTCCTTCCACAATGAGAGCACCTAAATGAAGAGTTTACTCATTTTCATTTTGCAATAGGGTGCTGAGGGTGGACAAAACTAATAGGTGCTTACCTGGACGAGGGCCCTGATGTATGAAGAGTGTAAAGTTTTGAGAGTTCTGCATGAAGTTCCTTCAAGTAACCTCCTTTGTGCTGATCATTTGTCACTGAAGTAACAGAAGTTTAGAATGAAAGCAAAAACAAGAACAGGCTATTATGAATACTAAAATACACACTGAACAAGCAGTATAAATGTATAAAATGGAAAAATTTTAAAATGTACATGAAAATTTACAACAAAAATGACATTTTTATAATAACATAAAGTTTTATATATACTTACCCAGCAATTTCATAGCTATTAGTTTTACTTGTTCTGCGCCTTAAAATTTTGAAATTCACGGGTTGGGCTAGTTTGTTTTGGGGAAGGTGACATGCCCTGCCCACTCTCAGGGGAAAGAGAGGAACAACTTAGCAAAGAGCTTCAATTTGTTTATGATGAGAGGGTGGCCTCTCATCATGTAATTACTGGGTAAGTATATATAACTTTATTTTATTATAAAAATGCCATTTTTATATAAGTAACTTACCCAGTACTGTAATTAGATTCCCACATTGATAGGAGGTGGGAAGGCTTGGACATATCTACCCCAAAACATTATCAATGGTAATGAATTTCAGAATAAAAGACTGCTAACATTGAATCAATGTTTGTTGTTCCTTACCTGATAAGAGAGCTGGTGCAGGTATATATTGTCTCTGGTTGGCGCTCATCTTATCATGTAGAGGTGAGGCGGTAGGTATAGCCTGGAAAGCCTACTACTACGGTGGGTGCTTTGCAGCGATAAGAATGCAAGATGCCCCTGCCCAGGGCACATTACCATACAAAATACAGGCAGTCCCCAGTTATCGGCAGGGTTTCGTTCTGACAGTGTGACGATAACCAAAAATTGCCAATTTTTGGTTATCGGTGCCTCTGTTAGGCGTGTACTGGCGCCAACAAGCGGAAATTGGTGATTTTCAGCACTGAAAATTGAGGATTTTCGTTGCTAGACAGGCGCCGTAAAACTGGTCGCTGATAACCGAGCCTGCCAATAACCGGGGACTGCCTGTAACCAGAACAAAAAATACAGTCACCAAAAACCACCAAATTAATATTAAAAACACCAATACCCAACTGTTAAAAAGAAGACTGGAGGATACTCCAAGTACACAGTCTCCCAGGCTCCCCTAGGACTCAACACCCTATGCAAGGCAAAGAGATAAATGGAAGGACATTGCTTCCTTCGTTTCCTCCCCCAACACAACGCCAACCGTGTAAAAAGGACCCAAGGTACTGCACTGATCATATACTGTTTCAATATCACATTAATAATGAGAAGCAAAAACCGACTTGCATTTCCTAAAGGTCGATTGCAAGATAGCAGCTAGGGACAAGTTTCACTTAAATGCTAAGGAAGTGGCAACAGCTCTTGTCTCATGGGCTTTCACCTTACATGACGGAAAAAAGTCTTCACCAACCATGGAATGTGCTTTGGAAATGAGGTCTCTGAAAAAGAATGCCAGGGCATTCTCAGACAAAGGCTGTGAGGAATTTTTCACAGAACACCAAAGACAGCTCGACGTCCCACGAATAGACTTCGTTCTGTGGACGTAATATTTAAGGGCCCTCACTGAACAGAGAGTTCTCTCTTCTTCAGGTGGACCCACCACTTCAGTCAAACTTTTAATAGTAAAAGAATGAGACCATGGTTTCAATGGTGTTTCGTTCTTAGCCAAGAATCTTAGGGAAAAAGAACAAAATGGTTTCCTTGACCAAAGCATGAATCTCACTGGACCTTTTTGTGATTGCCAATGCAACCAGGAAAAAGGGTCTTCCTGGAGAGGTCTCTTGAGGAGAGTGATTGCATGGGTTCAAATTGTGGACTGGAAAGTCATCTAAGTACAATGTCTAAGTTCCAGGATACTAATGGGTTTTCCTTTTGCTTAACTGATTCTAAGGATTTTATAAAGTCCGACAAATCTTGGTTGGGTGATAAATCCATTCCTCTGTGGCGGAAGAGAAAGCTAAGCATGGCTCTGTAGCCTTTAATTGTGGAAGTGGAGAGACCTCTAGAAGAGCATAGGTATAGCAGAAAATCCGCTATTTCTGTTATATTGTAGAGGTATTACAGGAAACATTGTGTCGTTTACACCATAACCTGAAGATGGACCACTTTGCTTGGTAGGCCTTTTCTGAGGATTGCCTTCTGCACTTGGCAACCAAGCTTGAAGCTGTTTTTGAAAAGCCCTTCTTTCGGAGCAATCGCTTAACAGTTTGTATCCTGTTAGGGCCAGAGTAGACAGGTTTTGATGAAACTGTTGGAAGTGTGGTTGTCTGAGTAGCTGCTGCTTTTGAGGCAGTAGCCTCCAAAAATCTGCAAGAAGTTTTAGCAGATCTGGAAACCACTCTTTTGACAGCCAAAAGGGAGCTATCAATATCATGGATAGATTTTGGTGGGACTGGAATTTGTTCAATACTTGCCTAACTATACTGAACAGGGGGAAAGGCATACAGGTCTTTCTTCGACCAGCCCTGCAACATTACATTGGTCGCCCATGCTAGAGGGTCCGGGCTGGTGAACAGAATGGAGGAAGCCGATGGTTCCTGGAGGACGCAAAAAGGTCCAGCATTGGTTTCCCCCAATAGCTTCAACAGGTCCAGGCAAACCAATGGGTCTCATGTCTGCTCCGTGGAAGGACTTGTTTCTGGCGGCTTAATTCATCTGCTAGAACACCGAACATCCCTTGGATGAAGCGGGTCACCACTCGAGTGTTGTTTTGGTCCACCTGGAGAAGGAGATCCCTTACTGCTTCGTACAGAGAGAAAGAGTGGGTTCCCCTGTTTCCTGATGTATGACACAGCAGTCGTGCTGTCCGAATGCACTGCCACTATCTTGTACACTTCCAAGGCAAAGAATTGAAGGCCCAGATGAATTGCCTTTAGTTCTTTCATGTTAAAGTGCCAAGAGCTCTGGATCTATGTTCTTGGGACCAAGCTCCTGATACTTCTTTGTTCCCTAAAAGACTTCCCCAACCTAGATCTGATGCATCTGAAAAGAACTCTAGGTTGGGGTTCAGAGGGAGAAGTGACTTCCCTTCTGTTAACTTTCTTTTGCAATTCCACAAATGTAGATCCTCTTTTACTTCCACTGTTACTGGGAATACAAACTTATCCGGGAACTTCTTTTTGTTCCAGCTGGCACTTAGGTAATACTCAAGAGGTCTCAAATGGAGCATCCCCAGAGAGACGAACTGCTCAATGGATGATAAGGTGCCCAGAAGGCTCATCCACCTGTTGGCAGGGCAAAAGTCCAGCTCCAAGATTTCACCTGCTGACTCCAGGCACATCTCTACTCTTTTCAGGACTGGGAAAGTCTGAAAATCCTGAGAGTTTATCTTCATTCCCAAATAATGAATCTCCTGAGAAGGAGTCAGTTGAGCTTTGTCCAGATTGATGAGAAGGCCCAAGTCCTGGGCCAGGAGAAGAGTTTTTCAAAGGTCCTCCGCACATTGTTCTCTTGAGTGGGATCATAGCAACCAGTCATCGAGACTGAGGGATATTTTGGTCCCCATCAGATGAAGCCACTTTGCAATGGGAGCCAGTATTCTGGTAAAAACTTGAGGGGCCGTCAATAGCCCAATACATAGGGCCTGAAACTGGAACACTTTGCCCTTAAAACAAACCAGAGGTACTTTCCTGAAGCAAGGTGAATCGGTATTTGAAAGTACGCGTCCTGCATGTCTATGGATGCCATCCATTCTCCCTGGCAAATGGATGCTAGAACAGTCTGGTTTGTTTCTATCTTGAAGGCTGCCTTTTGTACAAGCTAGAACTGTCTGGTTTGTTTCCATCTTGAAGGCTGCCTTTTGTACAAAGACATTAAGGGCGCTTATATCCAATACAGGTCTCCAGCCTCATGATGATTCGGGTACTACGAATAGACTTGTAGAATACCGGATAATAAATGTCCTCTACTACTTCTATAGCCTCTTTCAAAACAAGAGACTCAACTTCTTGTGAGAGGGCTGCAAACCTCTTTGAGCCTGGCAAGTAAGCTGTCAATGCAACAGGCGTGTGAACTAAAGGTTTGTTCAAAAAGGGATAGTATAGCCCTCCTTCAAGACAGATACTATCCAGGGTTCTGCTCCCTTCTGCTCCCAAAAGAAGAGGAGTCTTGCTCCTACCTGTGGAGGACTCACTTCTTGGAGGAAGATTTAGAGGAAGATTTCTTGGAGTGCTGTGGAAAATGGGCGCTTGATCTTGGTCTAGAGTAAGGTCTGGATTGGACACGCTGAAAGGGATGTGTCTGCAGAGGCGTCGAAATTCTGGGAGTAAGAGCAGGAGACTCCTTAGGGCATCTTGAGGATTGAGAGAGGAGGTCCTGTGTGCTACTTTTTCTGTATGTCAAAAGCTATATCTAGCACAGTAGCCTGGGGAAAAAGATCATCTGATCTAAGGGTGAGAAAAGGAGCGCTGACCTCTGAGAGGAAGTAACTCCCTTAGGTGTAAAGGAACACCAGTTCCCTTTTCTTGAGTACACCCATGGTGTAAAGACCAGCTAACCCCGGACAGCTGTCTTGTATTCCCCTGTCAATACAGGAAAGAACTCCTAGCCAATTGGACAAGGAATCTTCAGGCAAAACCACAGAGTCTCTGATTTTGTGTGCTAGAGTGCCTACAGCCCAGTCTAGGAAGCTCATAACTTTAAATACTTTAAAGATATTTTTCAAAAGGTATGCTAGTTCCGAGGTGGAAAACATTACCTTCACCAAAGTGACAGCAGATCTCCTGGCTGAGTCTATGAGTCTGGAGAAGTCCCCCTGGGAGGAGGCAGGGACTCCCAGGGAAGGAGCTTCCCCGGTAGCATAGAATCGGTAACCCATTCTCGAAAGTCTGGAAGGCGGAAAACTAAAGGTAGCTTTACCTTGGTCTCTCTTTTCCACAAGCCACTACTCTACTTCACTCAGCGCCTTCTTTGCTGAAGAGAGGACCAACTTCAGTAACTTGACAGATCCATAAAAAATTGCTAATGCAAGAGAGGAGGGAGTTGCTGGTGGAAAGAAGCTCGGAAAAGTGGCTAGAAGGAATCTCAGCAAGGAGGAATACGCTGTCGAAGGTACGTTGTGTTCTGCTACAACTTCTTCCTCAGAAGAAACAGGAGACAACGATAAATCCGCAGGAGCTTGGGAAGCCAGTGGAGCCTTCTTGAGCAGACTTAAAATGCTGTCAAGTTTACTCTGAATAGGAAGGGGAATACTGGTTGAGAGAGAGCCTGAATACTAAGAGGTGCCTGTGCAGGTGCAGGTAACTGTCCAAGGTGCGGAAGAAATGAAACTCCAACTGCAGGAGCGACTGAAGACAGTGTGATGTGTAGATTGACGTGTGGGCGTCAATGGGTGCTCTGTAATCACTGGAAGGCCGGGCGCCAGAGGCGAAACACTAGGGAGTTCAGGCACCGATGGTTGCTCGTCTCCAACTGGGAGTTCGGGTGCTAACTGGTGCATTGAAGCTACTGGGCGCTCAACTCCTGAAGGAAGATCCAACACTGCTGGGCTGGTGTCTCGATCCTATGTTTGAACACCAGAAGAAGCAAGGAAGAGATTCCCTTCGGGAGTCCTGTGGGACTTCTAAGGGACTGACTCTCTTCCGGGAGACAAGTTCTCTTGTTGGTTTTTCCCGCCCTCAGGCGGGAACTGATTCACATTCTCCTGTGGGGTCTGGTGTTTCGGGGGCCGCGAGAGTGAGGCCTCTCAAGACCACACCCTCATTGCCAGTCTTGGAAGTCTGCGTCCAAGAGTGGTTCTGTGCCTGGCTCTTTTCGATTCCTTAGGAAACTGAAAGCAGCCACTTTCGATTTTGGGAGTTTCATGGGTCGCTCAAATTCTATGAATCACGAGCGCTCGCCTGACAAGAGGCACAGGATGAGAGAAAGTGCCGCAACACCCAGGTGTCTGGGTGCCAAGACGCCAGGTGTCTCCATACTGCCCGCCGGTTGCTTCAGTTGCTTGGCCAGGTTTCATCCTTGTGTCTTGAACCTTAGGGTTCGAGCATGCAGGACAGCAGACACAATTCCCATTTGAACCTTCTTCTCAAGGGGCTTCAGCCTCGAAAGAGTTTAGAGTTCAGGAAACTAGCAATAGTTCATGGCAGACGAGTTCTGCCCTATCCAGTTCCGACTGTGTTCGCGTGATTGGCTCAGCTCAGCTCAGTCCCTGGTCGCGCTTACATGACTGGCTCGGCTCAGCTTGCTTGCCCCACCCAGCCCCTGGTCACGCTTGCAAGACTGGCTCAGCTCGGCTCGCCCCGCCTGCCTAAAATTGGGTCTGGATCGTGTTTGCGTGATCGGCTCGGTGTGCAGCTTGGCTCGGCCCCACTCGGTTTCTTCCAAATCGGGTTCTCGGCTCTGTTTGAGTGAACTTTCTGCTCTTCCCAGGAAAGTGCTTTGCCATGGCACAAGCACTCTTCTTCACCCATGTGGCAGTAATCTCCTTCAGTTGATTATTGCTCACGGTCCGCCTCTCCTGCTGGTCTTACTGGCAGGACAGGTAGGGGAACTCTTTTTCCTCACCTGTTCTCTTTTCCTCTCGGTTGTTCCGAGAGGCACGAGACGGACAGAGAGAGCTCTTTGGAGTTCAGCCTCCTGGCGTGCTTTGGGTGTCGGTCTCCCAATTGTCTCGTAGTACAACCAGGTAGCCGAGGAGGGTTTCATGGGATCTGTCAAGGTCTCCCTCCAAGGGGAGAGGTACAGGAGTTTCACGCTTCGGAAGCAGCAAGGGTCTTCCTCTTCAAGTTGCGATCGCCCTTGTTTTTCGGAGAGCTTCGAGCCGATTCGTCAGCACGAGGATCCCCGGGACAGGACTGCAGCTCCCCCAATCAATAATCTTCATCACTCGCAACCGTTGCAGTACCAGAGGGGCCGAGTGTCGGGGGCCACCGTGGTCCTTGCTTCCAAGAGCATTCTTGACCAGATGAATTCTTTTCTTTGGAGGAGTTCACTCAGGTCGAGACACCAAGCTTCTCCCCTGCCCTGACAGAATATGAATTCTTCTTACCTCGGAGGGTAAGGCCGACTGCAGTTCAGTGGGCAATTCTGGTGCTAAGAAGAATCAGTGGTCAATTCTGGTGCTAAGAAGAAGGACTTTGTCCCAAATCGGATCTCTGGTTTCGTAAGTCCTGAGTTGGCTTGACCCTTGGGAATGAGCCTTTACTTGGTTCTACCTTTCTCTTGCAGAGATTTGCCAGATAACTCGGTAATCAAGGTTTGTACCAGGGCACTAACTTGTCTTTTGGACAATGGCCAGGACCTTGGGGTCTTAGTCATCTCAGCTCAACCTTGAGTTCAAGCCAGCCCCCCTCAACTCCTAAGAAGTCCCAGACTTCAGTAGAAGATTGCAGAACACATAGCCCTCTTCTTCCCTCCTACGAAAGTGTGCATAACTGTGTCTCTTTCCACCCTCTTTCCCATAAGGGAGGAGGGAAGAAGGGAAGAGAGAAAGAAGTGTCGACAGGGAAGAAGTTCGCCTACTGCAGATTCCTGAATGAAATGATACTTATCCAGTCTATGGAGCTGGCAGCAACACTGCCGAGACCTGGGAATGGATTCCCTCAGGAGAAGTATCTATTTCCCTTAGGTCTCGGCAATTCTTTTCATCAAACTTCCATCCCGCTTCCTCTCCTGTGCTCCCGATTCAGGAAATGCCAGCCCGGCTAGAGCTAATTGTCTCCGTATCCTGTCATCTTGCAGAAGCTTCCCCATGGTGGAGAATGGAGGTCTGCTTCCATTCCTCCATCCATCTTTCCTCTTAAAAGTACGAGGAAAGAGTTAGGCTAATGTTTGTTTGAAGGAACCTTTGAATATGCATCTTTCCTCTTAAAAGTATGAGGAAAGAGTTAGGCTAATGTTTGATTGAAGGAACCTTTGAATATGCTTGCATATTCCCCTCACATCATGAGGAATAGGCGCACACCTATAAGACTTTATTTTGAAGGTGTGGGACCGAGACGATTAGTACCTTCTCATCACCATCCTGGGCTCAAGGCAGCTTTTTGGCCTTCCGAGAATTCAGGATGAGTTTTGCAATACTCAGTGGTTTCGTTGAACAACAAACCACAGTAGTGGCATTTGTCGACAAACAAAAGGGAATCGTTTTTTCCTCCTGTCTCATCTGTCGACATTTGCAGGTACTGGAGTGTTCTATAGCGCACTCAACATCTCAATTAGCCAAATGCATCCCCGGTGGGGATGTATTGGTAGGCGAGCTTGGCCTCGAGCTTGAGTGATCGGGATGGAATGTGCTGCTCACTCAAAGATTCACGAAGAGACTGCTCAACTGAGAAATCCCTACCGTCTTCCTGTTGCCTCCCTGCACAACAAGTCGGAAGTTTTTCTTGCTCCTTCCTACCTGACCCAGGGGCCGCTACGGTGAGGCATGCTGTCTTTCTGGGAAACTTGATATCTACGTTTTTCCTTCTGTGATTGTCCGTTTCTCTAGAGGTTCTCAAGCATTGCTCACCCCGAGTTACAGACAAATCCTGGAAGGCTTCGCCTCTCGCCCGACCTGATGCCTAGGCATCGAGAAGAGTTCTGCTTGACCCAACCTCCTGTAGCAGTTACACAAGAAGCGGTTCTTCAGGCAGTACATCCTGGTGTGTTTGGGACTGGGAGACCTTCCAGCTTCCCTTGCAAGCATATGCTTTCTCACTGAGCGGCAGCGGATACAGCTGGATATCTCTTGAAGTCCTCTGCAACACTCCAAGGGAATGGAGCTGTCTTCGCTGGTGGATGTCGTTGATGGAACTTCTTCTCGGGTCAGAGTCACTCTTCCAGTCTGGACTTCCTCGTCTTCTCTGCTGAGGGTTGCTTCTGTCTGAAGTAGCCTTCTTCTCCTCAGTCGAGATTTAGCTACGAATGAGAAACTTCTTCGGTCTTGCTCTCCCAGGGAACTGTTCCCTGGGTGGCATGTGACTCTCGTTTAGGGTTCCTGTCTCATGATGCATGCGCCCTTACGAGAGTCGTCGGATAGAGATGTGCCCTCTTGGAACCATCTCTCACCTTGCTCCAGCCTTGGCATAGAAGATGGAAGAACAGGTGAAGGGGATCAATACCTCGACTCCTTCTCGGATGTTGTAGGTGAGCTCTGAATCCTTCGGCATCTATTGTCAGGTTCAAGCACTTCTTGTTTCCCTCCTCCTTGGACTTTGTGTCAATGATCCAGATCATTTGTTACTTTGTCCTTTAGCGAGCTTACTTTCCGAAAAGGCTCGACACTCCTAACCCTGGATGTTATCGACATTTTTGCTAGTACTCTCTCTCCCAAGGAAGAAGTGTCTAAGGACACATCTTTCTCCTGGCTTCATGAAGCGATCGAAGAAGTACTCAGCAGCTGACGACGATGATACCGGTACCTTCTACCCGAGAGCTCATGAAGTTAATGGCTTGGTCCATCCCTCGCATTCCGGAAGTTTCTATTGGTTTGGAAGCAAGATGTGGTCTCACAGACCACACTCTTGTCTTCCTGTGGTCTTGCCCACAGGTACTTGGAACCTTTTTTCCTTGGATGCTCAACAAGTTGTGTTTTCTTACCCAGCTCCTTCAAGAGGACTAGTAGCATCTCTCCTAAGGTGTTGGTTCTGGAAGTGAGAAGGATACCGAGAGTGACTGGTCTCTCTTCCTCCTCCTTCCTCGTCCTTCTACTTCTCCTCCTTTGGGATGAGAACAGGACTCGAACCAATGCTTGCTGGATCTAGCGCTGATGCGGTAAGACTACACATCGAGCATCTGTTCTATTTTTCTTATAGACTCATAGAAGCAATTCCGCTCCTTCCTCTAGCAAGGGGAGGAAGGAGAGACTGGCAATAAGGGAAACCCTATATCAGGTTTTCCTTACTGCCTCTGACTCTAAGATTCTTCGAGCCTATTTCGTATGAGTTATGTTTCCTCACTCATGTGAAAAGGTCCAGTATTTGACATTTGATCTTGCAGTTACTACACTCTGATCAATATGTCAAGAGGCACAGTACTCCTCCTCGCTCTTTCGACCAGGAGGAGTAGCCCAGGTGTGCAGAACTCCAGTCAGTTCAGGAGATTCACTCAGATTCTTCCCTCAACCAGTGAGTCTTCCTAATGTAAAGGACCAATGGTTTGTACAGTCAGTCCCCGGTTTACGACGGTGTCGGCTTACAATGTTCCGAGTTTACAACACTTTTCAAACATATTCATAAAAAAATGATTTCCTGGGTTACAACACATGTTCCAGGTTTACGGCGCTGACAACGCCCGTCCGACGGAAGAAATATGGCTCCAGAATCGCAGAATGGCCAATTTTGGAGGGTTTTCTGTTGAAAACTCAATGTAAATGCAGGATAAATTGTTTTCAAGGCACCCAAAGGAATAAAGGTAAGGTTTTTTACGATTTTCGACGGTATTTCGGACGACGCCAGTCCGACGACGATCAGAAGAAATATGCATCCAAAACAGCAGAATGGTCAATATTTGGAGGGTTTTTATTATGAGAAACTCAATATAAATGCAGGATTCATTGTTTTCAAGACACCCAAAGGATTAAAAGTAAGGTTTTCTTACGATTTTCGATGGTATTTTGGATTTCACGCCAGTCCGGCAGCGATCAGAAGAAATATGCATCCAAAACAGCAGAATGGTCACTATTTGGAGGGTTTTATTGTGAAAATCTCAATATAAATGCAGGATTCGTTGTTTTTCAAGACACCAAGGATTAAGAATAAGGTTTCCTAACGATTTTCAAGACGACGCCAATCTGACAAATCGGAAGAAATATGCATCCAAAACAGCAGAGTGGTCAATATTTGGAGGTTTTATTATGAGAAACTCAATATAAATGCAGGATTCATTGTTTTCAAGACAGCCAAAGGATTAAAAGTAAGGTTTTCTTACGATTTTCGACGGTATTTTGAACGCCAGATCGGAAGAGATAGGCTATGCATCCAAAACAGCAGAATGGTCAATATTTGGAGGGTTTTTATTATGAGAAACTCAATATAAATGCAGGATTCATTGTTTTCAAGACACCCAAAGGATTAAAAGTAAAGGTTTTCTTACGATTTTCGACGGTATTTCGAGCGTATGCCAGTCCGACGACGATCGGAAGAGATAGGGCTACGCATCCAAAACAGCAGAATGGTCAATATTTCCATGACTCATCATCAAAAATACTAGTGAAACAAACTCCTCAAGTTACCGATGATTATTAGTCAGTCTATGTTAGAGGCTTCTGAGCTACAATGCAGCGCCCTGTAATCATCGTCATTCTCTCATGATGAGTAGTGATAATACCTCATCAGGCAAAGGATTTTCCTCTTTCACTTTGGAACGCTCATTTTGGGGATAAATGGACGAAAGCTAAAAGAAATTAGTCATTTATCAAACACCTGAATCGTAGTGGAGGGCGCCAGTTGATGTCCTCTGTCAGGATCAGTTTTCATGACAAAAAGCTGCCATTTACTCCCAACTTAGTTCATACGTGTTATCAAATGATGTTCTTAAGCAATTTAAGTAGAGTGGAGTACATTTCTGAGCTTGGATCAGTGGGCACCAGTGTTGAAAGAGGGAGAACGTGTTACTCAAGAAGGCAGTTTGATGTGGGATGTGGGTGATCGATATTACAGACGCTTAACAAGTTAAGGAGAACCATAGTCACATAAAACATCAAATATTAAATGATTATGAATTAATTTTTCCACACAAACAAACCATTTTACTTCAGTGGCCTGAGTGAGACTTGAACTGGGGACTTACAGATAGGCTGTACCGTATATTCTCGTGTAATGTTCAGTTTTTGGCCACCTATTTCCAAGCCTGAAAATCAGGGGTCGAACATCACGAGAGTTACACATTTGAAACTATAAATGTTTGGGACCTGCCCAGGCTCAGATTCAGTAGTGTGATTGCCTACCAGCAGAAAAACAACAAGACTAATGTCAACCCTGTAAAAATAAAGAAAAAATGTTGTTACAGTGATATTTTTACATGTATTATTATTATTATTATTATTATTATTATTACTGTATTTTGTTTCAGTAATTTTGTAAATTTGACTTAATTCACATAAACATTACCAGTCTCTCTGCTTTTCATCAGCACCTATTGTACATAGCAAGGATTGAATGTTTTTGAAAGAAGGCACAAACCTTATTATATTACAAACATTTATTATAATCTCAAGAATGTACAGTGATGAGAACTTTTTAGAGAAAGATATGAACCCAGTAAGGAAAGTTACACGACTCCAGTTCATTAAAGGAAATATACAGCACTGAGAGAGAGAGAGAGACAGAGGTATGTTTACATTTGTTAAACAAATCAGGAAACAGCTGTCTTGTGATTTTGGGGATTTTACTTAAAAAAATATACATTTTATTGATATTTTGCTGTTTACTTTAATATTAATACACTAATATTAATATTAGTATTTGAAAATTAGTAAATAATTTTTTTATCTTGGATTAAGTAATATAGTCATGAAAATAACATAAAAATACAGTATGCAGCAGACATGGTTACTTACAAAGAAAAAAAATTCGAATGAGTATTACTATCAGTGCTGAAATTAATGGCTGGAGTATTCTGAGAAGGTCATATAACAAATGAGGAAGCTGTTGAGAGGTGTAGAGCCCAAGGGCTGGAAAATAGAACAAGATCTTAAGGATTAAGGTGATTTGGTCTTTTAACCCTTAAACGCCGACTGGACGTATCGTAAGTCGACTAAAACTGTCTGTCGGGTGACGAGTGGATGTACTGTACGTCGACTACAAAAAATTTCAACCTTCGGTCAACTTGACTTGACCGAAATGGTCGAAAAACACAATTGTAAGCTAAAACTCTTACATTATAGTAATATTCAATCATTTACCTTCATTTTGCAACAAATTGGAAGTCTCTAGCACAATATTTCGATTTATGGTGAATTTTTTAAAAAACTTTTCTTACGTCCGCGCGGTAACTCTGCCGAACATCTCAGATATTCTTACGTCATTTTGTCGTAATGTTTGCACCGTTTTATATTAGTCGTTACATAAAGTTTTGTATGTGAAAATGTGCGCAATGTCATGTACAATACAACAAAAAATAACTCATGGTTTTAGCTTTTATCAGTTTTGAAATATTTCCATATAAATCACGATAAATAGAAAAATTAAACTTTTGGTCAACTTTAACTCGACCGAAATGGTCGAAAAACTGCAATTTTAAGCTAAAAACTTACAGTCTAGTAAATACTCAATCAATTAACTTCATTTTTCAACAAACGGAAGTCTCTAGCACAATAAGGGACGATTTATGGTGAATTTTTGAAAAAAAAATTTTTACGTCCGTTAATTCATGAATTCATGCATCATTTTGTGATAATATTTTCTCTGTGTTGCTTTGATCGTTTTAAAATTTGTTATATACCAAAATCATTGCAATTTAGTGTACAATACAACTAAAAAAATTAACTCATTAGCTTTAACCGTTTTGCTTACAGCCGATTTGTATACAATTATATACGAAGTTTTGTTTTCGCTGTCATATATTCCAATATTTATATATGATAATGATATTTTTTTCATTTCTGATGGTTGCATACTAAACTTCAGGCAATGAAAAAAAATGAGGCAAAATGAACTCTTAATCTTAAAAACTAAAGCGTGCTGTGATTTTTTGAAAAAACTTTTTTCCGCGTAAAGCTAACTCACGATGGCATAACCCGGCATACGGGAGACGTTTTTGTAAATAGGGCTTCGGCGTTAAAGGGTTAATGACAGTGATCATTCTCCAGATTTAAGGTATTTACTCATAATTCTCCAGATTTAAGGTATTTACTCATAACTTTTTTGAAATGTCCAGGGAAGCAGTTTTATTGAATTGAGCACTGCTCAAAGATTTATTATAGAGGAAGAAACTTTTATCCTTTTTATTTACCAGTAGGCTTTATTGACAGCACAAGTTATCAGCAGAATCGGCTCATAACCAAAGGTGGTTTTCCATAGGACTAGCGCTTATTTACATTTATAAAGCATGCAAAGAATCAGGCCATGGAGGGTAGTTGGTGATTTGCCTCTCTTAATAGTCCTTGGACCAATAGATTTCAGTGGAGAAATGTGGAAAATGCCCTCCTGTGTCCAGAAAAGTCCCTTTGGAAGTAAAATGGGAGAAAGCAGTTGTATAGACCTGACTGTTCGAGACTTAATATCCATAAATGCCATAGACGAGAGGATGTCTTAATTTCTATTTAACTGACTAAGGGAAGTAATGTTAAGGGTATTCTGACCCATGAAACATTCTTAGTGTGTATGAGGTCATTCAATTACCTGTAGTTGTTTTGTATTGTTGGAGATGAAGTGTATTGTACTGTAGCAAAATTCATATTACAAGATATTACCCAATCCTGTACTTCATAGATACAAATCTCTGTCTCTCTCATAATATCAGTTAGTTGAACCCAGCAGTGGCATCATAATTCTTTGGTGGTAAAGGAAAGAGTTATAGTCTCACACAAGTGTACATTTGCTTCTTCCATTGCCTTGCATGTACACTTTCCAAGGTGCTGTGATCATGCTTGGAAGAGCCAACTACCCTATCCTGTCTTATGCATTGTCTGTCTGAGCTGTAGAGCTACTCCTTCATAAGTAGATTTTGAGAGCTTTATTTTATGACCACAAGCAAATTTTCATAAATTTTAATGTCCATTAATGAAAACCCAATGCTTTGCTAGTAGTACACTACTTCCAGCTCATCATATTGGCCTTGGAAGATAATAAGCAAAAACAAGCTGGAGGGTACCTTGTAGAGGCAGGTCTCATGAATTTTCCAAAACTATGTATCATTCTGTGGTATGATGTTGAAAGCTTGTCATGTAGAGAGACTAGGCTGTAGGATTATGTAGTATATTACTCTGCTCTTCCTTTGACTCCAAGTGGTTTGTTTTTCAGGAACATCAACATTAAAACTTTGTTTTGCACTAGACAGATCAAAGGAATTACAGGCAGTCCCCGGTTATTGGCGATGGTTCCGTTCTGACAGCATGACGATAAGCGAAAATCGCTGATAACCGAAAATCACTGAAAAAGCGCAGATTTTTGGTTATTGGCACTGATAAGCGGAAATCGGCGCATATTAGCACTGAAAATTGCTGATTTTCGTCACTAGATAAGCCCCAAAAAACCGGATCTCCAATAACCGAGCCCACCGATAACCGGGGACTGCCTTTTCATTCTATGTATTGCATGTAAATGGTAGGAATGCTGTGATAAACTGCTTTATACTCTGATCAACTGCTTCAGTATTGCATAATTTTATTGGGAATGTTCTAGAAGTGCTTCACAGAAGTTTGATCATTAGGGTAGTAAACTGACAAATTTACTCTTAGGCTATGATAATTATGAAGTTTATTTTTTAAAGATTGCGTAAGAATACACAATGAATTATAATACAGTTTTGAACTTGTTTTTTAGTTTTCCTCTTATTTATTGTGTATTTTTAGGTCAGGTGAGTCTACCATGGATGCTTGGCTCTTATGGTTGTATGGTGTTGTATTAAAACGCCTGGACCTTACTCGACAGGCAGCTGATGTGTTGTGCTTGTCATTACATGAACAGCCCATGCATTGGGGTGCTTGGTTAGAGTTAGCTGCTCTTATAACCGATAGAGAGATGGTGAGTGTTTTTGTTTGGAATTATTTTGAGTTTTTCATGATTTCTGAAAAATATGTATGCAGTGTAGATAGAAAATAAAAAAATTATCATAGGTGAAAGGTTAACTGATAACTAGAACTGGCTGTGTTTCATCTTTTTTTATTGCTATTATATTAACATTCTCTAAACAGCTTAGTACTCTCAAGTTACCCGACCATTGGATGCGGAAGATGTTTTATGCTCATACTTACCTTGAGCTTCAGCTAAATGAAGATGCATTGGAAATCTACACAAGTCTGCAAGAAGCAGGACTTCATCATTCAACATATATTATGGCCCAGGTGGCTATCACACATCATAACCAAAGAGGTACTGTAGTATGCTCTCTACCCAAATTTAAGTGCTATAGGAATGTGTGAACTTCTTAAACACAAAAAGTTCATCAGCTCCAAACTCTGTAGCTTGATATTAGTCTTAAAAAAGGTTGAGGTTATAAAACAGGTTTTGACATAGGAAACCCTATTTTTGGTGGTCACTATTAAGTCCTCAAGGAGTTACCAGGAAAACCCTATTTTTGGTGGTCACTATTAAGTCCTCAAGGAGTTACCCTTCCATGGTCTACCAGAGCTCCATGGTGACCAGGCTAATATCAAAGAATTCTCTTTTAGCCTGGTCTTGTAGCCAGGTATTGTGTCATAATGATAAACACTATAACATGTGATGGAGTATAATGAACTCAAAGATAAGAGTAAATTTTCCTGTATCTTCAGCGGAGCTGAACCCAGTTTTCCAACATCAAAACCTGCAAGAAGGAGAAGTGACTTTTGATTATGGGCTCCGGCCATCTTGTTTACGAACGGACCGGTACAGGACCAGGGAACCATTACTCTGTTGGTTAATGCAGGATGATCCCTCACCCAAATACAGTGCCTTTTCGTCAGGGAAGTGGGAGGGTTTTGAGGACTCAACAGCGACTGCCAAAAACAGGTTTTTCTTGTGTCAAAACATGTATTTTGAAAGCATAGTTGTTTGTTTCGTCCTCAAGGAGCTTTGCAAAGAAATTGACAGGTGACAAAAAGGCTTAAGCTCTCAATTTTTAATCCCAAACACCCCAAAGAAAAACATTTCTGGTCTGAGTTCAAGCCGCAGATTTCAAGCCCATTCTTTATTCCAAATACTCTTCAGGTTTTGGACTAAAGAACAAGAAACTATACACGAACTTATGTTTTAGGCAGTATTGTTGCCCTTCTCGTAGCGATAGATAGCATACTCACCGTCAATAAGACCCCTGGTTTTCTGATGTAATGCATAGGGGTTAGGATTAACCATGCCACCTACTGATACACAGTGTAGTCAAATTTGTTCAAGCTCATGGCAATGTGGTTTTTTTTTAATACTGTCTCTGATGACCACCCTGTACATTCGGAGACTTCTTCGAAAGAGACATTTCTGAAGAGGGCCAACGACATACTTTCCTAATATTATGTGACCCAGGAAAGGAGTGTGGATTTGCCTTTTTTAAAAAGAGACACTACAATTCATTCTCAGCCCTTGTAAGGAGAGTGGTTTGTTTGTGCTAGGGTGTAGGAGAATCGAACCCTCTTGGATGTTTGCCATGACTTTTAGGTAAACCTTAACCCTTAAACGCCGACTGGACGTATCGTAAGTCGACTAAAATTGTCTGTCGATTACAAAAAATTTCAACCTTCGGTCAACTTTGACTTGACCGAAATGGTCGAAAAACGCAATTGTAAGCTAAAACTCTTACATTCTAGTAATATTCAATCATTTACCTTCATTTTGCAACAAATTGGAAGTCTCTAGCACAATATTTCGATTTATGGTGAATTTTGAAAAAACTTTTCCTTACGTCTGCGCAGTAACTTTCGGCATAAAAAATTTCAGAAATTCTTTTCGTCATTTTGTAGTAAGTTTTGCTCCGTTTTATATTAGCCGTTACATAAAGTTTTATATATGACAATGTGCGCAATTTCATGTAAAATACAACAAAAAACAACCCATGGTTGTAGCTTTTATCATTTTGGAAATATTTTCTTATAAATCACGATAAGTGCAAAATTTCAACCTTCGGTCAACTTTGACTCGACCGAAATGGTCGAAGAATGCAATTGTAAGCTAAAACTCTTACATTCTAGTAATATTCAATCATGTACCTTCATTTTGCAACAAATTGGAAGTCTCTAGCACAATATTTCGATTTATGGTGAATTTTTGAAAAAACTTTTCCTTTACGTCCAGTATGTAAATCACAGAACATCTCAGAAATTCTTTCGTCACTTTGTCGTAATGTTTGCCCGTTTATATTAGTTGTTACATAAAGTTTTATATATGGAAATGTGTGCAATTTCATGTAGAATATAACAAAAAATAACTCATGGTTGTAGCTTTTATCAGTTTTGAAATATTTTCATATAAATCACGATAAGTGCCAAAATTTCAACCTTTGGTCAACTTTAACTCGACTGAAATGGTTGAAAAAGGCAATTGTAAGCTAAAACTCTTACATTCTAGTAATATTCAATCATTTACCTTCATTTTGCAACAAATTGGAAGTCTCTAGCACAATATTTTGATTTATGGTGAATTTTTGAAAAACCTTTCTCCTTACGTCCGCGCGGTAACTCGGCCGAACATCTCAGAAATTCTTTCGTCACTTTGTTGTAATGTTTGCACCGTTTTATATTAGTCGTTACATAAACTTTCATATATGAAAATGTGCGCAATTTCATGTAAAATACAACAAAAAATAACTCATGGTTGTAGCTTTTATCAGTTTTGAAATATATTCATATAAATCACGATAAATAGGACAAATTCTACCTTTGGTCAACTTTAACTCGACCGAAATGGTCAAAAACTTCAATTGTAAGCTAAAACACTTACAGTCTAGTAATATTCAATCAATTACCTTCATTTTGCAACAAATTGGAAGTCTCTAGCACAATATTTCAATTTATGGTGAATTTTTGAAAAAACTTTTTTTTACATCCGCGCGTTATGAATTCATGCATCATTTTGTGATAACATTTTCTCTGTGTTGCTCTGATTGTTTTACAATTTGTTATATACCAAAATCATCGCAATTTAGTGTACAATACAAAGAAAAAAAAATAACTTGTTATCTTTAACCGTTTTGCTCACAGCGCGATTTGTATACAATTATATATGAAATTTTTTTTTGTGCTGTCATATATTTCAATATTTATATATGATAATGGTATTTTTTTCATTTCTGACGGTTGCATACTAAACTTCAGGCAATAACAAAAAAAGGAGCCAAAAATGAACTCTTAATCTTGAAAACTAAGCGTGCTGGATTTTTTGAAAAAAACTTTTTTTTCTGCTTTGGCGCTAACTCCCGAACGCCACCGGCATACAACAGAACCTTTTGTAAATAGAGACTCGGCATTTAAGGGTTAAGTGCTTGAACTGGGCATAATGTTTTGTCTGCTAAATTGAGTTTTCTTATCAGAATAGATTTCCTTCTCAAAGGATCCTCAGTCTTAGCCAGAAATGATAGGTCATGGGACAATGTTAATTGATAGTCAGCTGTTTGTGTGGTGTCTCGTCCCCGTCTAAGAGAGCCCAGTTCACTAATGCAAGCTCCTGATGCTAATGCAATCAAGAAGGAAGTTGTGGTTGTATTGGGTCTGCTGAATTTAGATGTTAATATACGTCTAAGCACCTTGATCAGGGACCAAGTACTGTAATTAGAAGCCTTTCATGACTGGATCTTTTTAGTTCAAAAGACTGCAGAAGGGAAGTGGCAACTTCTATACTAGAGTCAATCCTGAATCCATAAAGTAAGGCTTCCATTAATGCTGCCTTGTGTGCCATGATTGTTGTAACCACAAGGTGTTTGTCTTCAAAAAAGTATATAAGAAAATTTAAAAGTGTTTCCATAGAAATCTCAGCTGGGCTCTCAGTATGGATGTAGTCTAACCATATCTTCCATACAGACTGGTATTGTTGGATAGATGATGTCCCCGTAATTTTTGCACAAGGTACCTAGCAATGTTGGGAGAGTAATTTTTACGACAGAAATATTTTAAAAATCCACACGTGAAGGTCTCGGCTCAGAAAGGAGGATGCTAGACAACTTTCCTTCCTTCTGTCTAGGATAGAACAGCAGACAGTAGTGGAATTGATCTCTTTGCCCATTGTTTAAGTAATAGGAACCAGTGCCTGTTTGACCCATTTGGGGCTATTAAGTAAGCTGTTCATTTGAAGGTTAGAAGTTTGCTCAAAACCTTTGAAATCTGGGACAGTGGAGGAAAAGATATATTGTCCTCCATTTGTTCCAGTCTCGTAGGAAAGTATCTCTTACTGTTGCTTGACTGTCCAAGTTAGGGGACACATACAGTAGTGGGAGTTTGTGATTCTTGTATGTGGCGAACAGGTCCACTTCTGGTTGTGGGAGCATGTTGGCTATTGTTTGAAAAGAGTGGTTATCCAACATCCACTCTGTTGAGACTGTCGTTTTTCTTGATAGAGAGTCTGCTATTAGATTGAGAGACCCTGTAGGTGAGTTGCCAACATGTGCCACTTCCTTGCTTGCACCATCCGACCTCTTGATGCAGGCCATTGCAGTCATGTTGTCTCTCTTCTGGAGGTTTGAGTTTTTTGAGAGACAAAAAGACAGCCATTAGCTCCAGGAAATTGATAAGACAATTCCTCACAGTAGCTGACAACTTCCATGCCACCTGACGCTCCTCCCAATGTCCTCCCAACCTGTCAGCGAGGCGTCTGTGTGTATTGTCACTTGTACAGACCGAGGAGTCGGGGTGACCTGTTTCGCCAGAGATTCCTTCTGGTTCCAAGGCCGAAGTATCTTCCCAACTTTTTAAAACTTTTGACGGGGTTGGTCTTGCATCTTTTTTCTTGCATGTGATAGCCATAATTTATTCATATTTTTTAGTTGCAATCTGAGTATTGGGTCTATTACTGATGTGAACTGCAGCAGGCCCATCATACGTTCTGATTGCCATCTGGGAACTCGGGCTGTTTTGAGTATGATGGGGAGAGACAACAGGCCATGAAGGGTATCTCAACACAGTCCCAGCCACTGAAAGTGTCTGCTGGGCATGAGGCAGGATTTTTTCCAATTTATTATAAAACCTTTTGACTGTAGTCTGTTAACCACTGCTCTTAGGTTTTTCAAGCACTCTTTTCTTGTGGACCCCCAGATCAACCAGTTGTCTAGGTAGGCTATTAGTTTTATTCACTTGAGTTCTCGAAGAACTACTGTTGCTAATTTTGTAAAAATTTCTTGGGCCAATGTTTATCCCAAAGGGCATGACTTTGAACCTGTACTTATCTTTCCCTATCCAGAACCTTAGGAGGGGGTGGAAGGGAACGATGATAGGGATGTCCCAGTATGCATCTTTCAGATCTATAGAAACTGCCCAAGTCCCTTTTGGAGTGATTGAACATACTTGGGCGACGGTAGTCATCTGAAACTTGTGGCAAACAATGTGTTTGTTCATGTTGATTGGCCGGGAATCACCCTTCACTCAGAGGAATCCTTTTGGGGACACTGAAGAGACATGCTTGGTGGCAAATATACGCATGTTTCTCCATGGCTCCCATTAACAGGACCTTTCTGCACATAATCTTACAGAAAGGGGTCTGGGTTTTTAAAGAACCCCTTTAAAGGAATGGGAGAGATGAGACCGTTTTCACCCCAGCCCATTTGAAAGTAATGCTGTGTCCCGAGGGGGAAGGATTCCCTTGCCTGTGGTGTTGTCGAAGTTGACCCCCGACCATATAATTCCTATTGGTATCTGCCTCTTCCTCTGCCTTTGCCCTTGATAGGCATTCCAGGGGTTGCTTTTCCTTTTCCCCTACAAGAGGGTCTTTGGACCGTATGAAAAAGATTTCCTTGCTGTTGGTGTTGTCCCTTTATAGGGAGTTGTCCTTTCTGACCACCTACCTGTCTTTGAGGAAAACTTTTGGGGTGACTGAAGGCTTATAGGATTTTTTATCATAGCGAGCTTTTTGGTTTGGGTAAAGATACGTTTCAGGTTTTTTGTTTCCCAAATCTCCCTTTTCTCAGAAGAGCGTACTCTGTACAATACTGTTGGTAGGCTTGCTTGTTAAATTTAGCCATAACAGACTCCTCAAACAGGTCTTTACAGAAGGAGTTAAAATGTAATAATGAAGTTACATTGGGACGTGATTTGTTGGAGCCCTTCAATGTTTCCATTTGCTTTTTTATGCACTACTCTAGAAAGTCATAGAGTGCTTCCCATAGGGTTTTGATGAAACTTTTGGCCACAACAGCAAAATTGTTCTGGAATCTTCTAGGAGCCTTTGGTGGCAACTTCCAGCAAGGTGGTAGAGGTTATAATACTAAAGAGGTGGATCCTAGCATGAAATTCTGCCAAGGCTGTTCCCTCTTGAGATTCTTCTCATAGGGGTCGCAAACTGCTTTGTAGCTATATCTAAAGGGAGCTTTTTCCTTTCAAAAGGGAACTGTAGTGTTGCCCATTTCTTGGTGGAATTTCCCAAAACTGGGATGACCATGGCAAATGGTTTTAATTCTACCATTGCCTCTCGTTTTTTAGTCATTAAAAATTCTGAAAATCTGTCTTCACACGATTAATGATTTTGAAAGTGAAGGGACAGAAGGCTGGGGCTACTTGGTGAGCAACTTGGGTCTTATTCAAAATGGAAGTAGAGATCCATTTTTCATTGACCTTGTAAAAGGTGTCTTCTATAGCTTTTAATGCTATAGGTACAGGTAAGAGAACTGTTTCTGTTAGTGGTTTCTCTGTGTCTGGTGAATGTGATACCAGGCGCTGGAATGCTGCTCTATCTCTAAATTCTACATGTACAACTTCAATCATGGTTTTTCTCTCATCAATTAGATATTTGCCATCAGGACAGAAAATGCGCATTGCGGCATCTCGCCAAGGATTATCAGTATCATCAGGGGTAACTATTTTAGCCCCTATTTTGTTTTGATCTGAAGTTTTGTTTCCGGGCTGACCATTTTGTTGTTCCAGTCAGAATTCTCACATTAGACCTTGTTTGGGCAGCATTTGTATCCGCTCTCACTTTTCGGTTACAGGTTGCAGTACTTTTACACTTTGGGGCGTACATGTGCATCATGTTCCTTATATTTTGACGTTCTGTGGCAAGGACATCTTTGATATTACTCAGTTTCCTTGAGGAATTGATCAAATGCCACAAACTGTGTATCCCTTTCTGAGGAGCTTTCTCAGTCTGACTGAGCTTCAACAACTGAACTGTAACTGCCTGTTAACCAAAGAGCAGGTGCCTTGGGTAAGTTACTATACCCTCAGAAAATGTAGTCATTTCTGTGGATTACTGTATATATTACTGTATTTATATGCATTCTTTATTTCATGAATATTGTCTTTTGCTAGCGCATGCGCATGAATCTGCACTCCGCACGTGTGCATGACTACTCTTCCCGCTCCTCTTGGCGTGAATTGTATGCCTTGAAGAGCCTCTCTCTATATACCTGTTCGTTCTATCACATATCACCATGGAGCAGTGACTAAACCATCCAGCATTTCAAGGGAACGCCGAATCCAATATTCGAATCGAGCCGCCATTATCCCTCGATTGCCTGTGGATATTCTTTGATAGCATGTGGATCT
Source organism: Macrobrachium rosenbergii (assembly GCF_040412425.1). Classification (NCBI taxonomy): domain Eukaryota; kingdom Metazoa; phylum Arthropoda; class Malacostraca; order Decapoda; family Palaemonidae; genus Macrobrachium; species Macrobrachium rosenbergii. Next base: position 32,324,917 of record NC_089780.1, on the reverse strand, counting down.
TACAGTGTTTTTGCAATGTTTGTGAAGTGCCAGTGCAGTGTAATATTAGTGCTTTGATTTTAGTGGGTTGTATTTCTCTTGTACCCCTCCCCAGTCACACAGTGGGACCCCATTACCCCCACCCAGCTACGGATCCTGAGGCACGTCCACCCACCCTCATCATTAAGCACACACTGCTGACTTTTGAGAGTAACTTTTGTAGTTAAAACTGTGGGAATTCTCCCTCATCTTTTCTCCTCTTTTTTTAAACTGTGTATGACACTGCTGAGAATGGTTCATAATGGCTTCTGCCTCACATCAACACGAATCTGGGGATATACAACACGACTAGGACCCTGAGGACCACCATTTGCCTTCACACCCAGTCTCACCAACAGACCGTTGAACCCCTCCAGGTTTTATTACAACGCTGGAAACCCTGCCTTTGCTCTCACCACACCTAACTATACCGCCTCCCACAGCTCCCAATTCAGAGTTAAGGCCCCTCATCAAATACCTGGAGGAATCTCGACAGGCTGAGTTGGCTTCACGTCGGAGAGAGGAGGAACAACGTCGGAGAGAAGAGGAACAGCATCGTCACGAAGAGGATCTATGCCGCCAAGAGGACAACTTAAGAAGAGAGGAGGAAGCTCAACATTTCACTGCCCTGTTGCAGCTACTTACAGTCAACCCTGCCCAGCAGCAATCAATGCCAGCAGACTTGCAACAACTTCCTTCACAATCCTCAGTGCTATCACCCACCTAGCCACCGCCCCCACAGAAGGCTATTGTCCAGGCCCTGCCGCCCTTACGTTCTGACGCCACATACTAAGCATTTAGGGAATGGCATAGACGCTGGGATGACTACAGCGTGATGGTGGACCTAGGGACATTGCCTACCAAGAAGCAGTTAACCCTTAAACGCCGACTGGACGTATTTTACGTCGACAAAAATTGTCTGTCGGGTGCTAAGTGGATGTCAAATACGTCAACTACAAAAAGTTTTTTAAATATTCGCGGAAAAATATTTATAGGCCTCGTTTGCGAAAAATTTTAAATCGCGCCTTGAGGGATGCTGGGAGTTCACGGATCACGATGTTGTTTTGTTTACAAGCGTGACCCAGCTGCGCATGTGCAAATTTCTTTCTTATCCCGAAAGAAAGCATCAGCTAACTCTGCTGAAAATCTCAGAAATTCTTTAGTCACTTCGTTGTAATTTTTGCGCTGTTTTCTATTAGCAGTTACATAAAGTTTTATATATGAAAATGTGCACAATTTCATGTAGAATACAACAAAAAATAACTCATGGTTGTAGCTTTTATCAATTTTGACATATTTTCATATAAATCACGATAACTGCCAAAATTTCAACCTTTGGTCAACTTTGACTCGACCGCAATGGTCGAAAAATGCAGTTGTAAGCTAAACCTCTTACATTCTAGTAATATTCAATCATTTACCTTCATTTTACAACAAATGAGAAGTCTCTAGCACAATATTTCGATTTATGGTGAATTTTTGAAATAAACTTTTTCCTTACCTCCGCGTGTGCTAAGTCGGCTGAAAATCTCAGAATTTCTTTAGTCACCTTGTTGTAATTTTCGCACCATTTTCTATTAGGCGCTACATAAAGTGTTATACATGAAAATGTGCGAAATTTCATGTAGAATACAACAAAAATAACTCATGGTTGTAGCTTTTATCAATTTTGAAATATTTTCATATAAATCACGATAAATAGAAAAAATTCTACCTTCGGTCAACTTTAACTCGACCGAAATGGTCGAAAACTGCAATTGTAAACTAAAACACTTACATTCTAGTAATACTCAATCATTTACCTTCATTTTGCAACAAATTGGAAGTCTCTAGCACAATATTTTGATTTATGGTGAATTTTTGAAAAAAACTTTTTTTACATCCAGCGTTCATTTAATTCATGCATCATTTTGTGATAATATTTTCTCTGTGTTGCTTTGATCGTTTTACAATTGGTTATATACCAAAATCATCGCAATTTAGTGTACAATAAAACAAAAAACAAAAAAATAACTCTAGCTTTAACCGTTTTGCTCACAGCGCGATTTGTATACAATTATATATGAAATTTTTTTTTGCGGTCATATATTCCAATATTTATATATGATAATGATATTTTTTTCATTTCTGATGGTTGCATACTAAACTTCAGGCAATGACAAAAAAAAGAGCCAAAAATGAACTCTTAATCTTAAAAACTAAGTGTGCTGTGATTTTTTAAAAAAAACTTTCTTTCCGCTTCAGCGCTAACTCTCAAACTGCGCCGGCATAAGGGAGATGCTTTTGTAAAAATAGAGGCTCGGCGTTTAAGGGTTAAGTTAACTTTTAAATGAAATTAAAGTTACTGCAATTTCATTTAAAAGTTAGCTTAATACATTACCCTTAAAAAAGAGAAATAAATGGGTGACATAAAAATTGAGATTTGGAAGAGAATTTCCCTTTCTCTCTCTCTCCCCTTCCAACCGATCTATTTTTAGAATTGTCTCAACCTCGTTTTAACAACTTCTTTATTCTGCGTCTCTTTCTCTTTGCTCTGAAATGCTTTTTCATGAACAAACAGTGTTTTATATTTTGACTAATACAACTCTTAGTTATTATGTCTCTATGTTTTAGAACGTATTTGCAACACTAGCGCATTTACACTTCGTAGACGATACAGGTCAAATTAGATCAGTTTAAACTATTTACTGTACAGGTAAAGACATACAGAGAATTAATAAGTTGTAAAAATGTGTGAGCGCCAACTATGAACGAGAGAGAGAGAGAGAGAGAGAGAGAGAGAGAGAGAGAGATAAGGGTTGTCCTTACTTAAGAGAGTGAAATTATCAATTATTATGGAGATTGAGAGAATAACACGAGAGAGAGAGAGAGAGAGATATTGTCCTTACTTTTAATATCTGGTTATATTATTTATGAATTGTTACGGGAGAGAGAGAGAGAAAGTTATTCTTACGTTAGATATCAAAAGATGGAAATTCAGTATTAAACTATTAAATGAAATTAAAGTTACTGTATTTTCATTTAAAAGTTAGCTTAATACATTACCCTTAAAAAAAGAAGTAAATGGTTGACTTAAGAATATAGGAGTGTGTGACTGTCTCCCCCATTCCACCGATCTATTTTTAGAAGTCTTCTCAACCTCATTTTTAAAAACTTCTTTGTGGATCAAGCCATTACAATATTTAAAGAGTTGGAGTCTATAGACCCTTTCCGTCTAGATAACTTGGACACCTATTCTCTTAGTTCTGAAATGCTCTATGTCTCTATGTTTTAGAAACAGCGCATTTACAGTTTGTAAACAGTACAGGTAAAATTAGATCAATTCAAAATTATCTACTGTACAGTTAAAGACATACAGAGAAACAGTGCTGTAATACATTAGGTTGGCTACTCGAATAGAGAGTGAGAGAGAGAGAGATAACAGTTGTCCTTCCTTACTTAAGAGTGAAATTTTTTATGAATTATTACGGACACACAGACACACACACAGAATTACAAGAAAAATTTGACCTTTTTTATTAGCAACACTCCCCTTCTTGTCATGTTAAATGATATGTCTGACAGCTTTGCCTTGACCTCCTTCTTACAAACTTAGGGAAGAATTTGTTTGTTCAAAATAATATGAATTTTGTAATTACAGTTTTATTATTATTATTATTATTATTATTATTTTTATTATTATTATTATTATTATATTATTATTTTATTTTATTAATCTTATTATTTGAAAATTAGTGCGTATTATTAGGTAAAAATTTTATTTATCATACAAATAAACATACCTGTATACATGTACTGTACCATAAAAATTCATCTCACTAAAAGAGAGAGAGAGAGAGAGAGAGAAATTATTACTTTTAATAATGTTTAATGTTATTTGATTTATACATAAAAGCTTGAAAACTTATAAATTGCATAAAAAATTAAACAAACACTTTTGCTGGGTTTCTCAGTGTTCGCAAATGTTCGCTTGTCTGTGAATTCGTGCAACTCGAATCGCGTAAGTTCGAGGTATTACTGTATACCTTTTGAACTAGCAGCCGCAGCCCCTTTCACATTCTGAGTATTTATATTATGTCTATCACTTGACAGCTTTGTCTTCTGACTCACCTTTTGCACAGTATCAATATTACCCTCTTTATACACAGACATTTGCTTCTTAGAAGCTTGGTAACTTATGCAAATATCAATTGTTTTCTGCAAGTCTAAATTTTCAGCTTCAAAAAACTTTTTTCTTAGTTCATCATCAGTGCAGCCAAAAACAATTTGATCCCTGAGAGCTCTATCCTTTTCATTGTCATACTGTACTCACAATCTTTGATAAGAATTTTAAGCCTTGTTATGTAAGATTCCACAGACTCACCAGCATTTTGAGTACACTTCGTAAACTTATACCGTGCTGCCAATTCATTCTTTCTTGGAGCAAAGTAGGTATCTAATTTATCAAGAACTGTTAATAACACTTGCGATGGATCATCATCATCATCACCTGGGCTGCTTGGCATAGGAAAATCCAAGGAGTTGCAAATTTCCAGTAGCTCTTCACCCCCAGTAACCAGCAACAATGCGACTTTTACATCTTCAGCCTTTCTATCCTTTTCTGTAGGTTTAAGATACAACTGGAATTTTTGTTTAAAAAGCTTCCATGCCCTCTCACTGTCGCCACAAAGGGCTAGCCTACTAGGTGGGCTCACATGGGTAACCTCTGTTGCCATCTCCCTAACACAATTTTAGGCAAGATGGGATCACACGGATGATTACCCTTACCTTAGGGCAAAAATGACACAGACAGCTTCTTCCCGATGACTACCAGCCTGAAGATGTAGGTCTTACTAGCCTGTGCTACTGGTCCCATCTGAGGCATCAACAACATAGCGTATCCTATTCAGTACCACTTTGGCTAACTTGCAGCATTTTAACATGAAGAGATTTAGTCATGGCTAGGCTAGCACACAGGATACCTTGGACTCTTCGTAGCTGGCCTAGGCCAAAATAACTGACTATCTGGGCAGACAACGGCTGTGACAGTGATGAAAACCCAATGAGCCTACCGCAGCCGATGTTAGCGTCTAGCCTATGCTTCAGAATGTTTCTCAGCATTCACTTATTTTGCAGCACTGACGTCCTTTTTTAGCCCACATACCTCTATACACCATATCTGCTGCTATGGTGCAAACACCGCTACCACCATGTTTAAGTATTAGGGTTCCATTCGAGTAATTATCGCTAATAAAGGTGGGCAGAAGGAAACACCTGCTGCAACGATCTCCATTTATTGGTATCTGAATAATATTATTTACATGCGTCGATCACAAACAAGGCGTGGTAATGCATCTTTACAAGAACGACGTAGGTCTTACATCTTTACACAATTACATACATTAACTCAAATAATTATAGAAATATCAATTATTGTAACAGGTCTTGTCAAGTGAATTTGCAGTAAATAGTGGGGTGCTATCAGGGAATGTTATTTCACCATGACATGTGTTATGTGAATGTCTAAAGTATGATCGACAACGAATGTCTATTTTTGGAAATAGGTCAGTGAAAGAAATTTTGTCAGAATCTTTCACATTTTCAATCATTCCAATTTTGATGTTCTTGAAGAACTGTAATTTAATTAACAAAATATAAAAATAAGTAAATAATAAAAATATGAAAATCCTTTTAACATTTGAATTTTACAAAAAAAAAAAAAAAATTTTTTCAAATTTTGTTTTATATTCTGAATTTTAATATACCGTTTTAGTATGTATGTAAGGATGTCTGAGTAAATGTATTTATTGTATGAGAGCATGTGCCTATGTGCAGTTTTTAATTTCATTTTAATTCATTCATCTTAGTATCAGATGATCTATTGGGTCCTAGCGCTTGACTTCAGGCCTAGACCTAGTATTTTAATCAAATCCTTCGGGCCAGCCCTATGAGAGCTGAAAGTCAGCTCAGTGGTCTGGTTAAACTACCTTAATAAAAAAAATGTTTGCCCTTGTTATAGATTTTATCATGAAAAGTGATCAGTTATGGAAAGGAGGGTTTAGATTACAGTACGGATAGTAGGCTTGACATATGTAGAATATGCAGAAGATGGTGTTTTAATTAGCAAAACACTGATAACTTTATCAAAATTGCTCAGTAGAATGCCTTATATATCAAGAGGAATGGCACTCAAGATGATTTTCAAGTGGAAAATTGTGTTAATGAGGTAGCAGATAGGGAAGAAAAAGAAGTCTCTAAAATTGATTACTATGCATTTAAAAGTGCCCCCATGCTTGTATGAAAATACCAAGTAGGTCATACATTTTAAGGAGGCACCCTTCACTGGCTAGTGTTTACAGCACTCAGAAGCAGGTGGGCAAATTTATAAATCATAGTCATAAGGTTATTTTTATGTTTTCTGTAATATCTTGTAACTTATGTGCAGTACACAGTATTGAAGTTCATTAATACTTGTGTGTCAGTGATTTCATGTTATGAAATGTTGAATATACCAACTGCACATTCGCAGTAGTTTCACTGATGAAAAAAAGCCAAGCAAATTCAGTAGCCATCCCAAATTTCAAGCCAGAAAATATGAATAATATTCTCAATCACATTTGATCAGCTAGAGCTTGAAATCATAGTAACCACACCAAAAACAAGTTTCTCTGTGCACTGTAATTTGGTGAATGGCTAAAAAAAAAGAATGAAAAATTTAGTAAAAACCATATCGAAAGTTACTACTGAAGGAGTGTGAGACCATAGTTTTTTGTAGCGCTTATTTTTCCTATTCTGTAGATTCTAAGTATTTGCACAAATTTCATAATAGAGTACTGTATTCTTTGTGTATATTCATTACTGTTAGAAGGTTCAGTAGAATTTGATTGAAAGCTAGTTTAGTACATTTCTCAGTTTAATACTGCACTTTCTTAAAATCAGCACCTTTCATTTTAAAGTTGTAGGTGTCATTGAAATTGTAGAAATTAATAAAAGTTTGCCTTTTTTTTTTCAGATGTGGATCAAGCCGTTACAATATTTAAAGAGTTAGAGTCTATAGACCCTTTCCGTCTAGATAACTTGGACACCTATTCAAATTTATTATATGTAAAAGAAATGAGAGTGGAGTTGTCACATCTAGCTCATCGTGTTGTGCAGGTTGATAAATATCGTATGGAGACATGTTGTGTTGTTGGTAAGTTATTTTGATAACACATTCTTTCATATTCAAAGTTTGGTTATATGCTAGTATTTTCAATAATCCATATTTTTATGCTGTTTTAAAATTTATATGAGTATTGTATCAGAATGCTGTAAATCTGCATTATTTTTTCCAGACCTTATATATTTATATTATGTACAGAAACTTGTTACTCAGTGAGGCACTTAACCCAAGCTCCTCATTCCAGACTTCAAGAAACTTATGGGGTGTTCTAAGAGCAATAGAGATGGCAATGTATATTATGAATGAATTCTCTGTTTCATATAAGACCTGTTTTGAATGAGGTACTATTCTGGAATGTCCTCTAGTCATCATGGTTAAAATATAAAAAGATGAAGGAGAGGACTATTTTAGGATTATGTTTATCCAATTCCTATACACTTCATAGGAAGTGATTGATTTGTGTCTCCTGCTGGTTGCCTTGGTCAAAGATCTTTTAACTTCACTTCTGAATCTGGTTGTGAGCAAGTTTGGGAACTGCTTTGATCTAGTATTCACTAATTCCCCTGGTAGTATTACTAGCTCTCTTGGGCCTCCAGCTGGGACTTCAGATCATGTTTTAGTTTCTTTAATAACTGGAATGGAAGAGGGTGTCCTAAATAGGCTGTATGTATTCTCACAAGTTATATATCAAGTCTCAAGCAGAATGGAGTGGAATTTTGAGTGATTTTTCACTTTTGAATTAATCACAGTTGCATAATCAAGTTGAGTCTGTTGTTCCTGTAAATGAAAGTTTTGCTGACATAATTGATAGACAAAGTTTTTTCAATAGTTGAATGATCTTATTAAAAAGGTGCCTGGTTCATTGTGCTTATTTAGAGATACAGAAGACATGTAGTCTTTGGAATTGGAATAGGTTTGATTTGACATGGAATAATTTTACCCAACCAAGAGCTTTGGTGCATAGTGTTTTTGTTTCACCTGAAAATTAATTTAGTGTTACTATAAAAGGAATCCTTTCTGGCATAACTCAGGAACATGAATGGAGGACTACTCTAAGATCTACACTGTTTGGTTTGAATTCAACAGAGCATCCTTGCTTAAACCAGGTGATTCTTGTCACCCACTCTTCAGAGGGAAAGGTAACCCATTTGGCTTATGAGTTTGACAGCAGGCAGAGCAGTTAGAACTCAGTATGTTGCATTCTTGCTTTTCTTAAACTGACTAGTTTAGTCTTCAGTCCATAAAGTTAAGAATCTTTTCCTTGAAATTGGTGGCTGTGAGGTGCAGAGATAAATTATATTTTTCCTTTGTTTTCTTGAAAACTGCTGATTACTAACTTAATTTGTCTGATATTTTGTGTAAGGATTCGTGTGGCACATGGTAGAGAACTGGTAATGTTACGTGTGGGAGGGGTAACTCTAGTCTGCGGATTACTGCCCAGTTTCCATAACCAGAAGCAATGATTGTCTCTTAGTTTGTAGCTTGGCTTTTGCAAGGACCTGAGTACTTTGAAGTCATAAAGCAATTGAATTCAAAGTTAAGAAAGATGGGATGTGGTGGAACATTTTTAATTATTGTTGTAAAATTGTTAACTCCTAATTTGCAGAGTAGTAGCTGGGCACTCTAATGACTACAGGAATGTAATATTTGGTGTTCCTCAGAGTGTGTTCTTTGCCAAATATCTTGTTTCTACAAGGATACACACCTTCATCTTTTATATGGATGTAACCATGACCAAATCTGGTTTGTTTTGAAGCTCGGTCAAAAGGTGGTAAGTAGCGACAAGCAAGGGGAGGAGTGATTCATTCATTTGGCTGCCAGCTTCATGTTTTTATAGCTGCATTGCTATATTGACATTTTTGTTGTTACTAAACTTCTACCATGGCTGCTGTTGTTGAAATGATTTACTCTTCTTGGACTTTATGTAGACAACTTTGGTTTATCTTTTGGTGATGTATATGATTATTGTGTGAGTGATTTCTCTCCTGTAAGGAAGTTTGATAGTTGAAGGTGTTCAGGACATGACTTAATGTGTGTGGACTCTCTTATGTCACTCATCAACATTGACCTCCTTATGTCACTAATGAACATTGACCTGCAGAGGACAGGTGTGTATGCAATCTCTGAATTGCGTGGTCGCTTGTCCAGTGGAATAAATATGGGTCAAACAGAAAGAAGGTGAAAAAGCCCCTACAGTGAATTCTAAGGGCAACACTACCATTTCTTCAACTGGACTTTAACAAAAATCTCTTGTGATGACCCCTGCCTCTACCATTGGAATGAGTGTCTGTCCATGTTCTCTTTGCTCAGGCCATGGAGGGTTTGCATAGGCTGGATGGTGACCAACCTGGATATTTCTGAGATGAGATATTGGATGGTGCAAAGGCTGCTCTCAGTATTTTCATCAACCCTTCTTCCATTCCCTCTGCACTTGCTTATGCTGTGCCAACTTCTCCAAAACATCCCAGTGAGACGAAGGAGTTGCGGAAGGTGCTGTGACCTCCTCTTGTCACACAGTTATTGCTGATGCAATAACTGTCATCAGAGGATAAATGGATGAATTACAGCCAGAAACAGTGAATAACATACTGGAATAATATTTAGAAGGAAGCCATACATGGTTTCTAAGTCTTCCTTGGATTAACAGGGGGTTAAAGATGATAATCTAAACAGAAAAATAAGTTAGTGGGTAGGAATTCATTGATATAATAGAGCTTGTATAAAGGAATTTTTGACAAATAAGTGGTTGGAGGAACTTAACTGATCAACTACACAGTAAGAAAATAAGGATAAAAAATGGATGATTAATCATCAAAGTGCACACTTTGAAAGTTTGGCAAAGTGTTTTGGATGATATGATTGCAAAGCAGCAGATAATGGGTTAAAATCCAATGAAAGAATGCATCATTAAGGTTACCTTTATGGTAAAAGAAGCCCTGAATCCTCTCCAGATAACTATAATGAAGTGACAAGGCAAATTCAACAACTTATAGTTGTTCAAAAGTTTAAAAACCAAGTGTCCATCAATGACAGTCCATAGCCACCTGCTCCTGTTGTTATCTGACCATCATCTTCTTCATCGTCATCTGCTCTGCCTTCCCTCCAGCTTTGAAAGATGATGATCTTGGTGATCTGTCTGGCATTTCACCAGATGGTCTCAAGCCTAATACAAAACACAGTTTTACAAAATAACCTCACTCCGTCTCATGATTTTAGGCACTTTACAGAAATACCATATACAGTCAGACCCCATTATATGCTGATCCACTTATGCATGGTTAGCCACCAGGAAAAAAAAAACTTAATTGAAATTCAAATTGCCCATGCCATACCAACAAGTGAAAATATAATTAAAATAAAGTGTTGGCTGACACAGGCACCCACACATATGCTTTGTTTTGCCCAACTTCCACCAGCATGGCACCCTTTGTCTTCCTAAGCACACACCACTGTGCCTCACACTCAGTCCATGCGTAGCCTCCTCCGCATCTGTGTACCCCATCATTTCTTTGTTTTGTACAGAGTAGCTCTATACTGTATTAAACTTGTGCAATGATTTCAAAGCGTGCTGGAAGTGTTTCTAGAGGTAGTGAGAACAAGCACATGTGACTTGCCTACTTTAGCTGAAAAATTGAAAGTGTTAGATATGATTAAAAGAGGTAAGTAATCTTTTGTTGAGATTGCTAAGAATCATTGATTCCACAATCTTTAAGCATAGGAAAAGCATTTGTGAAGTGGTTGCTACTTCACCCTTGATTGGAAAAGTGAGTTCCATAGTGCAGGATAAAGTGCTGGTAAAAACAGAAAAGATGCTAGGTGTATGAAACGAGGACTTGATAGAAAAGGTTTCCCCACTGACAGAAACATTCTTTGGCAGAAGACCTCATCGTTGAATGAGCAGTGCATCAGTAAGGCTGATATTAAAGAGGGAACCGAGACATTTGCAGCTGGTAGAAGATGGTTAAATCAAATCAAACATCAATTTAACCTGAAGAATATAAAGATTACAGGAGAAGCAGCATCTGTCAATGAAGAAGCTGACAACACATTTCCCTTATAGTCCAAAAAAAAAAACAATCAAAGATGGAGGCTACAATTGTAGGCAGGTTTTCAATTATGAGGAAACTGGACTAATCTGGAAGAACCTACAAAAGTGCAAAGCAGGAGCTAGGCTTTAAAGCCTGGAAGGACAGGCCAACTGTGGTGGTATGGGGCAGTGCAATTGGCCATATGGTAAAGCCTGGTGTTGTGTACCGAGCAAAAATCCCCTTGCTCTGAAAAACAAAAGAACTTCATTTTTACTGGCAACACAACACGAAGGTAGGATCACAGTGATGCTGTTTCTGTAGTGGCTCCATGAATGCTTTATCCCCAAGGTCAAGAGTTATTTAGAGAAGGAATTACTCTTCCAAGTCTTATTTATAATAGATAATGCCCCAGACCATCCTGAATCCATTGATATCAAAGACCCAGATGTGCAAGTTGTGTTGCCTCGTAACATTACAGCACTTATCAAGCCTCTCGACGTAGGTGTCGTTCAGTGTGTCAAGGCCACTCATACTCAGTAGGTCTTCGACACCGTCCTCGCAGCTGTTGATGCTGACCCTAGCATGAATGTCATGGACTGCTGGAAAGCATTCAGTCTTGGTGGTGCAGTAAAGTATGTCTGGGTAGTAATGGATGAATTGATACCAGGAACAGTGAATGCTTGCTAGATGAATCTGAAGTGAGGCTGAGTGACTTCAAAGGCTTCCCAGCTATAGATGGCGAGGTACAAAGGATTATTGATTTGGTGGTGATGGAATCAGGGGACATGATTGATGACAATGCCATTGAGCATCTCAAAGATGATGTTGAGCTGACGAATGAGGAGCTGAATGATCTAATTAAGTCATCTACAATTAAGGAAGAAGGTGGATTAAAAAGTGAAACTGAACTTCCGAAGTGGACACCATAGAGAATGAGTGTAGTGTTTACCATAATCCAGAATGCTGAAGATAAAGGTTTGCAATTCTTCCATGGAATGCAGCATCAAAGTCACTTGTTTGATATCAGAAACAGTTGTACCACAACAGCAGGTTTATGATGAACTCAAAAGGCAAAAGAAACAACTTCCAATTATGATGTTCTTCCAGATGAAGGAAAAGAAAAGTATCTACTATAGATGACCTCAGCCTTCCACTTCATCCACTCCTGATGTCATGCAGCTATTGCCATCCTCATCTCTTGGGTTGTGTATGTCTTATTCAGGCTCTGAGGATGACCCTGATGCCCCATATGACATGTCAGAAGGTCAATAACTTGAATACCTTCAAGTGCCTATGTCATCATTCATCTTTATTTCATTATTGTAGGCACTGTACATTATCATTGCCCTTGTTGTCGTCATTGCCATCGTAGTGGCCAGAGCGCTGTAGCATAAAGAAAGAAGTAATTGGTAAATACCCAGAGTAGGTTAAGATATTTTAATAAGATAATTTTCTTAATCATGGGTAGTAGATTAATGTGGCTTCTCTTAGCAACATTCTCTTTAGGGTGACGTCCAGGAGAAGGACACTCCAAAATCAAACCAGCCGGTAGAAGGGACCTTGTAGCTTTGGTAGGGAACCCTTCTAAGAGATTGTTACTCTGAATACAAATCTTGTTCTCTAACCTTGGATTGTGCCATAGCCATTGCACCATGGCCTTCCATGGTCTTGGGTTTGAGTTCTCTTGTTTGAGGACACTATCAGGCATTTATCCTCTTTTTTGTGCACTTTACTGTTTTTTCCAAAAGTTCGCATGACAGGCTGATGAGAAAGCAAAAGTTGCTTGGTGGATTATCAGGAAAGTGCCTTCGTCTTTACCTAATTTTTTCTTTCTGAGCATTTTATGATTTCTAAATCCATACTGACTGTCCTCCCCCAGTTGTTGTGGCAAACCTGGCAGATTTCTTATTTGCCAGTTGCTTCTCGTGCTTTTTCAGTGACTATATATATATATATATATATATATATATATATATATATATATATATATATATATATATATATATATATATATATATATATATATATATATATATATATATATATATATGTGTGTGTGTGTGTGTGTGTGTATTCAACAGAATTTTTGTAGATACTGTTATTGTTAATGGCAATGTTGTTTATTGTTCTGTTGATTTTTACAATGTTACTGGTGTTTTTGAGTGTTTATTAGTTTTGCTACTAATTTTATGTGTTAATTTTAATTCTTTCAGGAGACATTGAGCTGAAACCTGGGCCTGTTACTCATTACAGTAAGAAAAATTGCAAAGTACTTTACTCATATATTTGAGGCTCAAGGTCAGATTTTCTTGATCTCCAGAGTTGTGCCTGTAACTGCAAGTTGATGTTTTTTATCTGAAACTCTTGTAAGCAGTAACAAGTCAGAGGTTGAGTTTTTAATCATGAGGTTTGATAGCCCTGATTTTATTTGTGGCAACATCCCACTTGCGCAAGGTGTGGGTGTATACACTAAGTGTGGGCGACCTAGTTATTGTCTGAAAAATTTGGACTGTAGTTGCCATGAAGTTCTTTGTTTTAAAATTTTCAGAAAGTTCTACAATGTTTACATATTTTCTGTGTACTGCAATCCAAATATCAATGATTCTATATATGACTGTATCTTGGAAAGGATTATAGTATGGCTCAGTCTCAGGATTCAAAAGCTTCATTTGTTATTTGTGGAGACTGTAATGCAAAGCACAGTGATTAGCTAAATTCAGATTCCACAGATCAGCATGGCCAGTCTGCTCTTGAATTCTGTGGTAATAGATTAGACCTCATATTCACAGATTCTCCAGCTATTGTCAAGTCCTAGGTCTGTGAATTTTAGGCACTTCTGATCATTGCACTATTGAGATGGTCATGTCTGTCAGTCAGTATATTCATAATGCCACCATTGGAGAAAAGCTCTGGCTGAAATCTAGAGCCAGTTGGGATCACGTTATTGAAGCTTGTCAGCCACTTAATATTTCAGATGCTGTATTAGATCCTGATCCCAAGAGGGTAAATGAAATGTCGATGGCTATTTTAATAAGGTATGCCCCTAGAGAGGTCATCAAATTCAGGACAGATGACCAGCCATGATTTTATGATACATGTAGATGAGCTTACCATGACAAACAGACCAAATTCAACATGTGGAGACAAAATCGTTCAAATGAAAATGACACTATTTTTGTTGAGTCTCGCCATGCTGCGAATAGAACTTACCTACAGCCAAGAGAAATTACAATACTGTAATTCCTTGAAGAGAAAACTGGAAGGAATTACTTGGCCTCAACTGTGGTGGACCAAATTGGTACCATTTATCTTTGGGCCAGGCTCTCCTTCCATTCCACCACTACTAACAGATGATGGTAGATTGGTTACTGGCCTTAGGGAAAAGGCTGAACTGCTTCATCGAGCTTTTGAAGCTAAGCAACCAGCTGAGGATGTCTCTCTCCCTGATACTTGTCATCCTGAACCTATTCTTACAAAATTTTAGTTTGTTTCTACAGGATATACAAACCATAAGTCCTTTACAATAGGAATTACTTACAGCACAGCTGGAAATGGCCGTTGAACTTTCAAACAAGGTGGTTAGGCAGTTAACTACCGTCTGGTAAATATTCCAATTGCTTTTGGCTGTCGTGTGGTGCAGACGTGTTCCTTCCCTCTCTGCCCTGATTGTCGTTGAGCTCTTTTTCCCGGTGGGATCTTTCTGTCTTTGTTTTGTTTAATAAATACAGTATATGTGTTTTTGTGATTGGTAAGATGCAAACCCACGAATCAGACAAGCCTGTTTGCAAGGCCGCCTTCCCTCAGTGTTTGTGTCCTGGAGTTGGCGGTAAAAAATGCTTGAGCCTCTGCTCTTATATTGATGTTGATCCTCATCCCCTCTCTTCCTCCTGCAGGGGGCTCGTGTGCTCACGTGACTCTGCTTGTGCTGAGTGTTGTTCCTGGTCAGCTGAGCAGTGGGTGAAGCTTGAAGGGAGGAAACATTATCAGAGGAAGGCCACCAAGGCGTCATCTGAGGGTTACACGCCCCCAACTACGCCCTTGGTGGCTAACCCTTCTTCCTTGTTTCTGTCTCCCGGCAAGCTTCCCCTTCTGGCTGGCTCTCCTTCAGGAGAGAATTCTCCTTCATCTTCTTTGCTCACTTCGTCGAGTGTGGAATGGCAGAGGGGAGCAGACAATCAGGAGGATCTCCTCTCAGGGACCTTCCCTCGCTCCATGGGGGGAAATTTTTCCCTTGGAGTGAGAGGAGTCTATCTCCACTAACCCGACCTTTTCTTCTTCCAGTATGGCGGTTGAGACTCTCCTTGGTAAGCAGGCTAGTGATTTGAAGGCAGCCTGGCTCTCTCTGGGTCTTATCGGCACTCCATCCCTGCAGGGCCTCCTGTCCCACCTGGTGAGCGCTCTGGTGGTAACCTATGCTGCCGCTACTGCTACAACATCCACAGTGACCATGATAGCATTCACTAAGATGCCGTTGCTGTCTCTTCTCACTTCAGTACTCAAGTGACTGCTGTCTTGGCATCCCAGCACACGTTGCCCCTGTCTCCAGGTTATGCCGTGGCCCCTCCATCCCAGGCTGTACCGTTGATGATAGTAACCTCCACTGTGCCCCTTATGATGGTTCCTGCCCCTGCTGCTCCTGTGGTCTCTGATGTCCGGGCTGCTGTTGCTGCTCCACCTGCCCTGGCTGTCCCAACCGCTCCAGTTACCGATGTCCCTGCTGCCCGGGCCGCTCCTGCCACTCCTGTAACCCTGGCTGCCCCAGGTACTCCTGTGATGTATGCTGCTCCCTCTTGACCGCTATCCTGAAGATGACAAAGAAGTCAAGGTAGAGATCCTGTAATTGTCGTCTTCGTCGTGAGCTACCTCTCCCCTTCCCTTCCGAGCCTCATCAGCCGAAGAAGAAGAAGTCTCTCTCTCTCTCTCTCTCTCTCTCTCTCTCTCTCTCTCTCTCTCTCTCTCTCTCTCTCTCTCTCAAGAAGCCCTGCCCTGGGACTTCTAAGGGGCTGCCTCCCTCCATAGGGGAAGCAGTGCTCTCTCTCTCTCTCTCTCTCTCTCTCTCTCTCTCTCTCTCTCTCTCTCTCTCTCTCTCTCTCTCTCTCTCTCTCAAGAAGCCCTGCCCTGGGACTTCTAAGGGGCTGTCTCCCTCCAGAGGGAAACAGTCTCTCTCTCTCTCTCTCTCTCTCTCTCTCTCTCTCTCTCTCTCTCTCTCTCTCTCTCTCTCTCTCTCTCTCTCTCAAGAAGCCCTGCCCTGGGACTTCTAAGGGGCTGCCTCCCTCCATAGGGGAAGCAGTGGGATCTCTCGTCAGCTCTTCCTGGCCTTTGGGTTCAGGAACTGGATCACTTACCTCACCAGGGTTTAATGTTTCGGGAGCCGCAGGCGTGCAGACCATGATTTGCGCTCCTGTCGCCAGTCCTAAGAAGTCCGCATCAAAGGCTGGTGCTGTGTCTGGTGCTCGTTCGCAAGTCACTCAGAGTACTGAAGTCTCTAAGGAGGCTCGAGTATCCCGAACCAGTGCCAGAGAGACCTCTCACCGTCCCAGTTTAGGTACAGGGCGAGAGAAAGAGTCGAGACATGCAGGTGTCTCGTCTCTTCCTGCTGGCACTATCACCAGTGCTCGGCCAGGTTCCCAACCTGGTTCCTCGGTCCCTAGAGTCCGAACACCTGGAGAGACAGAGAGGAGGTCCCCTGTTCAGTCTTCCTCTCGTGAGGTTTCGGACTGGAAGAAGGCTGGGGCACGTCAAGAGGACAGCGCAAGTTCTCGCCAACCAGCTGTGTTTTCAACTCTGGCCAGCCCCTGATCATGTTCACATGACCAGCCTGGCTTGGTCGAGTCAATCACTCGGCTCGACTTGCGCGAACCGCTACACTTTCCTCGGGACAGCTCTTCACCAAGGTGTAAGCGCTCCCTTGGACCTGTGTTGCCATCATCACCTGCTGGTTCTGCTAGCAGGACTGATGAGAGTGCCCGATCCTTCTCACCTGCCCCCTCAACCTTCTGGGGTTTTACTGGGAAGCTTGAAGCGGACAGAAGGAACTCTGGAGATTCATCTCCCCAGAGTTCAACTACGAAGGCTTACGTTCCTGGCTCGGTCCTCAGATCAACTCGGTCGTACAGTCAACCCTCATTAAGACGGACTAATAGGGGGGCCAGGGTCTCCATCTTAGCCAATAGTCCGGTTTAACCGTGGATATCTATATATATACCTATAAATACTTATAAATATACTGTATTTCATTATTTTTATAGAGTATGAATAATAAACCAGTGTAGAAATGTTTAAATTAAAGCTCATGGTAAAAGATGAAAAATGAATAATAAAACATGATAAAAATGGTAGAATTCAGCTGCATATGTAGATGCCTAGGCTGAGACATGAACGCATAATTGTTAAGTAAAAGGAAATGGAGTCTCTAAAATGAAAAGTAAGATAATGAAATTTAGATTACAGGTACACAATCCATTACCTGAAATCCTCAGGGCCAGATGTGTTTCAGTTTTTGGAATTTTTCAGATTTGGAACTGTAGGGTCAGGAGCATAATCAAACATCACTATTGCAGCAAAAACATTTTTTCCCTTTTTTCATGTTTTGCCATTTTAGTTATTTATTCATTATAGTTTATTATTATTTATATTAATATACTGTTAAATGAATGTAAGATGATTAAGATCATCGGTAATAAAATAGTGGGACAATTAAGACCATAAGTTCACTAACACATTTTGTTTTCAACAAAAACATTCCGTAAAATGCAAAAATATACATGGACAAAATAATTGTAATTCAACTTGTGAATTTTAACTATAAGTAAGACTTCAAAATACATTTCATCATATTGATCTTGGAGTTGATTGTTTTTTATTGTTATTAACGTTGTCATCAGTTTACAGTCGTAAATCTAAGGACAGTCCAGGAATAGGATTCTCAAGTGATGACGCATCACCACGACAGACTGTTGTGGGATTTTTCATATCGCTGTATTAAAAGTTGAATTTATTGTTGAATTCTTGTTTTCATGAAGAAATAATTATATAAAGCAAATTATTGAGTAATTTTTACCATCAGCAGTCAAATAATCACGATTCATGGCAACATTCAAACTTAGTGCCTTCATGACATATGTCTGTAAATAGAAAAGAAGTAGAGGGCTGTCATTGGCTAGCAGATCTCCATGACAACCAGCCAGCCAGTCAGGTTTTAGCTGTATTCTGTCTGAGAAAGAACTTTTGCTCAGAGAAGCTGACGATGATGGAAGTGTGTGCGTTTTGAATACAATATGTAGTTTTTAATAGTGTATGTATTTTACTGGTTACATGAAGAATAGAATGAATTCCTTCTTATTACTTTGAGTGCAAAATTGTTGGTTCAGAGACTCTTAAGCCACAATTTTTTTTTTTTTTTTTCTGCTTCAGAAGATATTTACTAATGCTGCGTTGACATACCTTTAAAACAACAGAAGATATTTACTAATGCTGTGTTGACATACCTTTAAAACAAAATTTTTCTCTTCAGTCTCTTGAGGATAGAATTATGCTGCATAGAGGGAACTGGCAATTCTCTCTCTCTCTCTCTCTCATATGGCATTTGTCACATAAACACAGACAGAATTTTGCTGCATAGAGGGAACTGGCAATTCTCTCTCTCTCTCTCTCTCTCTCTCTCTCTCTCTCTCTCTCTCTCTCTCTCTCTCTCTCTCTCTCTCTCTCTCTCTCTCTCTCTCTCACATGTCATTCGCCACATAAACACGGACAGGATTTTGCTGCATAGAGGAACTGGCAATTTTCTCTCTCTCTCTCTCTCTCTCTCTCTCTCTCTCTCTCATGTCATTTGCCATGTAAACACAAGTATTGTTCAGTAACTCAACTTTTGTCTTCGTAAAGTTTACCTTTGTCTTGTCTTTTCTTTTCTAAAAAAACACAAAACATCATACTGTAGCTATCAGTCAGGCAGCAGATAGGTGAAACTGTTAATGTTCAGTGATTGGCTATGATACTTCCTACCCTTCCAGACAGTAGCGTTTCTTAATGATGGTATGTACTGTGTGCAAGTTAAATTGGTTACAAGTTAAAAGCATTTCAGTTTAGTACAATATAAATACTGAACAGTATATATAAAATAAATATATAAATGAAAAGTTTTTTATTTACCTTCGATAAATAAAAAGGAAAACTGTATGCGACGCGCGGAGGAACAGTAGCTCTCTTAAATCGTGGCCGAACATTACGTATTTTAAATCGGCTGACCCTCTTCGGTGTCCGTCTTATACGATATCCGGATTAACGGGGTCCAGTTTAATGAGGTCGACTGTATACCCGAGTAGCGCAGGATGGATTGAAGGGGTCTGCCGAGGTTCTTCCTCCTGTGGGGAGAGTAGATCTGGAGGACCGCACCCTGGAAGGAATCAAGGGTCCTCTCCCTCAGGATGTGGACACCCCCGAGATACAGAGGACCTTTGTGGAGATCATCGTGCTGATTCATCAGCAAAATGATCTCGGGGAAGGGGCCATGGCCTCTTCTGTGGATCGTCCTTTGCACCTCGAATCCTTTTGGGGCCCGAAGAAGGAACCAAAAGTTTTGGTAGGGCTGCTGTGATCCTCGCTTGCCGAGGGGGTGCTCAACCAGGTGAATAATCTTGTTTCTGGGCAGAAGGATTCGCTTCAGTCAAACTGCTCGGACAAGCTTCTTCCCCCTCCTCTGCCTCAACAGAAACATTTTTACACGCCCTCGGAGGGGTCCTTGCTGACCAAGCAGGTTGACCCGGACATGGTTCGCCTAGGTCTGGGTCTCTCGCTGTAGCACCTTACTTCGGAAGGGGTCTCCCTTTTGCAGCAAGAGGCAGGGAGCCTAGAGGCTACTGCCATGGCGCCCCTCCAGCAGTCTCCTAGCTGGATCTGTGGTCGTTCACCGTATCCAAGGTGGCTGCCTCCTCAGGTGCTATTGTTCCCAGGAGACTATGCCAGTCTGGAGCTATCCTGTCTTGGATCACCAGGTCTGTTGGTCCCGAGTTGGCAACGACCCTAAGGAATGGACCATTGCGGGGGTTCTGCCTCTCTCTCTTCCCTAGGGAGTTGGTGGATGCTGCTGTAGACAAGCATCGGGCCAAAGACAGTGACCACCTTGTACATCAGGCAGTGGCCAAGACCCCCAGGCCTTCGTGCGCCACTGCAGCCTGACCTATGGGTCAGGCTAGCACTTCCTTGGCCCTTAAGAAGACTCAGGCTTTAAAGGGCGCCCAAGGGAATACCCAGCATTATTCTTCTGCTGGAAAAGGCGCACAATTGCACCCCTTTCAGCCTGCTTTCCTTTCTGGAAAAGAGGGCAAGGGGAAGAAGAAGAAGGAGAAATGCTAGGGGCAGCGTTCCCCTCCAGCTGCTGCCATTGGTGGGGGGCTGCCTATCGAGCTATTGGGCAACATGGCAGTGATATGGAGCCGAGACCTGGCAAGTGGATGTCCTTAGGGAGGGGTACCTACTCCCCTTCAAGTCTCTGCCACCCCTCACCAGCTCTCCGGTCCGTCTCCTTACCGACATTCCGGGTTCACTGAAGGATCTTGCCCTCAGGCAAGAAGTGCAAGCCGTGCTGAGCAAGGGTGCTGTGAAAGTCGTGTCGGATCAGTCCCCAGGCTTTTACAGCCGTGTCTTTCTCATAGAGAAAGCTTCGGGGATTTGGAGACCGGTCATAGACCTCTCTCCCTTGAACCAATTTGCTCGCCAGATGGTTCATGATGGAGATGGCGCGCTTCGTGCTTGTCTCCATCTGGGAGAACGACTTCATGCTTACGGTGGACTTGAAGGATGCATATTTCCAAATACCCATCCATCCGTCCTTCCGCAAATACCTTTGCTTTATCCTTGGGGAGACGGTGTTCCAGTCTAGGGCACTTTGTTTCGGGCTCTCGACTGCTCCTCAGGTGCTCATGCGAGTGTTCACCCTGGTGTCAGCTTGGGCCCATTCACATGGGATACATCTGTTGAGGTATCTTGATGATTGGCTTGTCCTGGCAAGCTCCCCCTCGCAATTGCTTCAGGAAAGGGATCAACTCCTCGAGTTTTGCCACGATCAAGGGATTGTGGTAAATCTCGAAAAGTCCGATCTCACCCCCAAGCAGAGGATAAAGTACCTGGGTATGCTGATAGATACAGTAGCAGCAAGAGTCTTTTCCCTTGGACTCTCGTATCAGCAGCTTCAGGAAGGCAGCACAGCTGTTCCTGTCTCGACGGGAGCAGCCACCTTGACAATGGCAAGTCGTCATCGGTCACCTGCTACCTTTGGAGAAGCTGGTCCCTCATGGGTGACTTCATCTTCGTTCCCTTCAGTGGAGACTGAAGGAGTACTGGTCCCAGTCTCGAGACCCTCAGTTCTTTTTCATTCCTCTCTCGGGGGAAGTGAGAGAGGATCTAGACTGGTGACTGGATGACAGGAACCTCTTAATAAGAGTATGCCTGCATACTCCCCCTCCGGGCACGCTTCTGTTCTCAGACGCATCGACCAAGGGATGGGGCGCACGCCTGGAGGAGCTGCTGACTTTGGGAGTGTGGAACTGAGATAACAAGCGCCTGCACATCAACATCCTGGAACTCAAGATGGCCTTCCTGACCCTCCAAGAGTTTCAGGATCGAGTGATGGGACACTTCGTTGATTTGATGAGCAACAACATGGTAGTGGCATATGTCAACAAGGAGGGGAGTCTCGTATCCCTTCTGCTTCACCAGTTGACTATGCAGGTGAACAAGTGGGCAGTGGCTCACTCAGTAGAGCTGTCAGCCAGATACATTCCAGGCAAGAGGAATGTAGTGGCAGGCAAGTTCAGCAACCAGAATCTGGCGATAGGGACAGAGTGGTTCCTTCGCTTGGACACCACGGAAACTTCAGATCTGTTCAGTCGTGCGGGACCCTTGGGCCACTGCGGAGGATGTCTTTCAGCACCCATGAGACAACCTCTACGTCTACTTCTTTCCTCCGTTTTGTCTGATTCACAGGGTGATCAGCCAAGTGTTGGTTACCCCAGATCTCAGGATGGTTCTGGTGGCTCCCAAATGGCCCGACCTGCTAGCTCTGCTCTCCGAGGCACCAAGTGAGATTCCTTCCTGGCCCAGCCTGCTGTGTCAACCCCCACATAGCACGGTACCACCAGGCAGTGCAGTCCCTGTGTCTTCACAGCTGGTGGTTATCCAGCATCTCTTGCAAGCGAGAGGCTTTTCGCTCTGCACAGCAACAGAGATGGCTGGATACCTCAGACAGTTCTCTGCAGTGGTATACCAGGGAAATTGGGCTGCCCTATGTGGTTGGTGTTGTAGACAGGGTCTCTCTCTGGTAGGAGCTTCTATTCAGCAGGTCGCGGACTTCCTCGTCTTCCTTTGCTGAGAGAAGCTTCTCTCTGTTTCAGCTGTAAAGAAGCTTCTCTCTGTTTCAGCTGTAAAAGGGACTAGGTCCCTGCATGGGATGTGACTCGTTTTGAGGAGCCTGACTCATGCACTTGTGGCTGTTGTCATCAGGATCTGACCTTCAAGATGGTCTTCCTGTCTTGCCCACCCAGTGGACCTCAGGGTCCCTCTGCATGGGATGTGAGGACTTCTCGTTTGAGGAGCCTGTTTCAGCTGTAAAAGACTTATGCACTCGGTCTAGTCTTGTGGCTTTACTAGAGTCATCAGATGTGATCTGAGGAGCCCTCATGCACAAGATGGTCTTCAGGGATCTGACCCTCAAGATGGTCCCTGGGATGCCCTGGCAAAGTAAAGAGTAGGAGAACTGCATGGACTTTCCTTCAACATTAAACACTCGAGGGGATGGGGATCAGTTACGCTCGATTTCATCCCAGATTTCGTAGTGAAGACTCAGAACCCATCGGTCCCTGACGCTAGGTTTGAGTCCCTCACAATCCCCTCTGTAGAAGACTTTGTAGATAATGACCCAACAAGATGCATCTTTGTCCTGTTAGATCGCTGTGGCGCTATCTGAAGAGGACTCATCATCTCCGTCCTGAGTGTCGACGATTCTTCGTTAGCACTGGCTCATCCAAGAAAGAAATGTCCAAGAACATGGTTTCTTTCTGGCTTCGTGAGACGATCAGGAGAGTGTACTCTGCTGCTGGCGAAGAGCTCATGAAGTCAGGGGCATTGGTTCAACCCTCGCATTCCTGAAGAACCTGTCGGTTCCTCAGGTATTGAAAAAGAGGGATGTGGTCTCGACAGACCACTTTCACCTCTTTCTACCTTTGGAACATTGCCCACAAGTCCTTGGACACTTTTTCCTTGGGACCTGTGGTGGCTGCTCAACAAGTTGTGTAGCTTACCAGCTCTTCTAACAGGACAGGGTTGCATCTCGCCTAAGATGTTCAGATGTGGATGCGAGAATGAGTGCGGGAGTGACTGGCCTCTCCTTCTTCTCCTTCCACATCCTTCATCTCTTCCTATGGGCAGAGAGTGGACTTGAGCCGTTGCATGCTGGATCTGGCAGTTAATGCAGGTAAGCCTTTACTTCGAGCTTCTGCTCTAGTTTTCCTTTCAGGATTATAGAAGCAGTCCCGCTCCTTCCTCTAGCAAGGGGAGAAGGGAGATCCTGACAATAAGACAAATCCAATGCTTTTGTTTGCCTTACTGTCTCTTAACTTTTAAAGGTTCATCCTAGCCCATTTTTGTAAGAGGTTACATTTTCCTCCCTCATGCAAAAAGCCCCAGAAGTCTGACAACTGATCATGTGTTACCACACCCCGATCAGTTCTTCAGAGGCAGGTTTATCTTCCTTGCTCTATCGACCAGGAAGGAAATCCCAGGTGTGGCAAACTCCAGTCAGTTCAAGAGACTCACTCAGATTCCTCTCTCCAACCAGTGAGTCTTCCTAATGTAAAGGACCGATGGTTTGTATATCATGTTGGAACAAATCACAGTTTTTTAGAGTAAATTGTATTTTTCCTAACTATACAAACCTGAGGTCCTTTACATTATATTTTATGCCCTCCTCATGCCACCCCTCAATCTGAAACCTGGGCTGAAAAGCAAATTGGAATGTTTATATCCAGGCAGGCAGGACTCCCGCCTACTGGATGGTAGTTAACTGCCTAACCACCTTGTTTGAAAGTTCAGCAGCCATTTCCAGCTGCTCTGTAAGTAATTCCTAATGTAAAGGACCTCAGGTTTGTATAGTTATGAAAAATACAATTTACTTTAAAAAATTGTGATTTTGCTATAGGGATGTTAAGAATATTCTGGATAAAATCTTGATATTTGGGTTGGAGAAGATCCTGTGGTTTCTTCCCCTTGTTTCTTAAAAATGTTTCCAGTGTGTTATCTCCCAAGATTAGTAGATTCTATAGATTTCTCTGTCAACAAACAGCAGTATCTTTGTGGATGAATGCAAGCTTAGTAATACAGTGCCTGTTCCAAAGAGTGGCATATCTGTAGACAGCAATAACTACAGGCCAATTTTTACTCTCCCTCTGCTCTCCAAAGTTGCTGAAAAACTTATCTTTAAGCCACTATATAAGTATGTGGAATCTAAAGGATTGTTAGCTGATAGTCAGTATGCCTATAGAAGGCAGTTAGGTACCTGTGATGCTCTTTTAGACTTGACATGCTATTTACAAGAGAACCTTGATAAGGGTTTTGAGCACAATGTAATTCAAATAGATTTTAGTGCTGCTTTCGGTTTAGTAAATCACAGGGAACTTATTTTTATTATAAACTTCAGAATCTTGGTGTGGGTGGATATGTTTTAGAATTACTTCAAGATTTCCTTACAGGTAGGCAATAGTGTGTTGCTGTTGTTGGAATCTTTATTGAACCAAGACCTATTGTGTCTGGAGTTCCACATTGTAGCATTCTTGGTCCTTTATTATTTTTGGTGTACAGTATACAAGGGATATGGTTGTTGGCCTGGAAAACAAGACTGGGTGTAGTACAGTCTCCACTGATGAGAAATGAAGCTGCCTATAGCCTCAATCAGTACATAAACTGGATCAGTGACTGGTTTAGTTGTTGGGTATGAGGCTAAACTCCAGTAAAATGAAAACACTATTGATTAGCATATCTCGTACAGATTTTCTACCCCATCCTCCCCTTCAGGTGGTGGGACTTTGCTGACACAGTCTGAAGCTTTAACCATTCTAGGTGTGACTTTTGACTCGCATCTTCCTTTACTAGAATACTGTTCTGTGGTTTGGATGTCTGCTTCTGCCAGAGATTTATCTCTTTGATATAGAGTGGTTTGTGGTGGTAGGTTTCTGTTTCCTAATAGTAGTAGTTATGATTTGGACCATCGATGGATGGTCTTTTGTTTGTGACTTTTTCATTTTTTCATAAGTTGTATTTTTATAGAGATCTCTCACATTCACAATTGATCCCTGATCCTCTTGATTTATTAATTTACTTTTTCTTTTTAATGAGTGAGATCTCTTCTTTTTGTATTTCCTTTCTCTTACTTCCTGATGAACACCATACATAATGAACACTATATTCTTTGGAAGCTTGAATTTCAAGTCAATGACCCCTGTGGGCTTGTTCCATCTGAATAGGGTTTATCTTCCAAATAATATAATAATAATAAAAGGCTATCACATGAGAGAGAGAGAGAGATAGCATTCAGTATTGTGTAAGCAAACACGCCTATATACCTGTACCATAGAAATACACACACACTTTCTCTCTCTCCTCTGTCAGTTCTCATTTTTTATTTCTTGGTGTTTTGTTGGAATTTTCACTGTATAAAACAATGAAAATTATAAAAATGATTATGCAGTGTACATCGCTTCCAGTCCAGACTAATGCCCATTTAGCACTATGTGCATGCATAATCATAGGTTCTTCATTTACACTTAGCTTCAAATTTTTTTACACTGTAAGAAATACTGCATCCATAAATTTTTTTTCTTATTTTTTGCCATGTATAATAATGGTTAGTATAAGAGGTATAGGGGATTATAAAGGCATCAAGTTGTTTGTTTGATTGGCATGTGCATAATATTCTGTTGCATAATATTATATACAGCAATCGGTGGTTTCAAGGACCCGCAGGGGCGTCTTGGAATGTATTACCCACAGTAACGGGGCCCTACTGTATGTGTATTCTTTTGATAACCAGTTGCTTTTATAGATATCTCTTAATTTTACCTATAACTATTTCAGGTTCAAGTAGACATTTAATCAGCTTTTTTTATATTGTATTATGTACAATCACTCAAAAATGTTTTGCAACATACTTCAAAACTTTTCGGACAACAACTTATAATAGTGACATCTGGCGCAATTTGGCAACTCAGTTGTAAGCACGTGAAACAACTGAACACCAGTGGTGGGCCCGAGAAGTTACCTGCAGTTTCCCTTAAACAGGGCTTTTTCTGATACTGCTTACTGTTGTCATACTGTACTTAATAAGAGGATGTTACTATAATACTTCAGAGGTCATCGCCTCTCTTATATTTTAATATTTTCATCTCCAACTGCCATCACTATCGTTGTTTCATCTCCTTCATATGTGTGAACTTTGTAGACATAGGCCTACGACTGTTATAAGTTGAACTATTAGTCTTATTAACATCAACAAATACGACTTCTGTAAAGATTTGCTTGCACATTATTGTTAATCAAATTTTTGAATGACTAATCATATGTATATTGTGAACTAGTGAAAATTAATATAAAATATACTGAACTAGACTAACAAATTTCATGTATGCTTTTGTAATACATAGAATATAATTGTACAGGCGCGCGCACACACATATATATATAATGCCATTATCATGTGTAATTTCTCATTTCTTTCATTGCTACTTAGGCCTATCATTTTGATGCCTCTTGTGAAGTTAACCGAATATATAACGCCAATTTTTGTATTTCTTATAATCTAAGTTTCTAAAGAATTAAAATTAGCAAGAAATTCAACATTAATTTAGTTAATGCTAAACGCCAGCAGTGAAGAAGACTACCATGCTCATTAGTGGAGAATGTCTCCTCCTCATCGCAAAAGATGATTCTTACAGAAATCATCGCCCACTGGATTATATTATAATGCAAACCCTAGCCTCTATTCTTTGTGTTTCGCTGATATGAAGTGTTTCTTGCTAGGAGTATGATGAAATAATATCTTGGTCTCATGTAGCCTGTTACGGGTGGTTTGAGCAGCAACTTGAAGGGAAAGCGTAATG
Organism: Macrobrachium rosenbergii; assembly: GCF_040412425.1. Lineage (NCBI taxonomy): Eukaryota > Metazoa > Arthropoda > Malacostraca > Decapoda > Palaemonidae > Macrobrachium > Macrobrachium rosenbergii. The sequence continues at coordinate 32,297,588 of NC_089780.1, read as the reverse complement.
TTCTCTCTTTATGGCAACACCGGCTTGTCAGGGGAGTTAGGCGGAGCTCCTTCAGTGATCATCCGATGATGGTCCTTAACAGAAGTGCAACAATGGGGTCATCCTCCACTTTTTACAATGAATTTATCATATTTCCTCGTTCTCTCTGTTGTTTTATTTATGCTAAGCTGCCGAGCAATATCTACAATAGAGACATTAGTCTTATGCAAGCTAATGATTGTGGTGCGGCCGAGTCTGTTGCCCATCTTATCGGTGCAAGTGACGAGACAGTTTAGTTTAACTTTCCTGCCCGAATGTGGAGTCACATGATAACATACGACATTATGAGATTTTTTTTTTTTTTTTTTTTTGTATTTGACAACAATAATGGTTGAATTTTTTCTTTCTTTATTTATACATAATTTCATTGATGATTATTCAATATTATTTTATTAGTCAATAAGCTTTTATCTGGATTCGAAATATGGTTTCTTCTTTGACTTTTTTGCCCAATCATCTGAAGTGAAATTTTTCAAAATGTTTCGTCATTTTTCGTAATACGAATTTTTCACTCACCATTCTATTGTTAACCGTATAATTAATAACCAAAGTCGAATAAGAAAATTACATTTCCTTGTAAATAGCAAAAGAACAAATTACTGTTAGGTGAAAGAAAAATTCTGGAATATGTTGCAAAACATTTTTGACTGACTGTACAATAATTTCATTACTGTAGTATGATGCTTGTAAATATAAATGTTTGCATATTGGGAAAATGTTAAGATGTGGAATAAAGCAAAGCAGTTCATTTCCATTATATAATACTTGATGTGCTGTATCTTAATCACTTTGTTATTTTTATTTATAGATGAAAATAGTGTGAACAATTCCTATTTGTTCCAACACAATATACAAACCCTCGGTCCTTTACTTTAGGGATTACTTTCAGGCATAGGCTGGAAACGGCTGTTGAACTTCAAAAAGGTGGTTAGGCAGTTGACTACTGTCCAGGAGGCGGGAGTACTGCCTGCCCGGATGTAAACATCCCAGTTTGCGTTCGGCCGTCGTAGAATGCAGACGTTGTTTCTTCGCTGTCTGCCTGACTGCCCTCTTTTCTCCTTTTTTGGTGGGAAAATTCTTGTTTTTTCTTTACAACCATGAATGTTGATAAGCCTTCTAAGCCTTCCTATCCCCAGCGTATGTGTCCTGGGGTAGGAGGCAAGAAATGTAACTCCTTTAGATCTAGCGTCGACGCGGACCCACGCTCTCTCCACATCTTGCAGGGGGCGTGTGCATTTGCGTGACACTCCTTGTAGTGAGTGTTGCTCTTGGTCTCCCAAGCAATGGAGGAAGTTCGAGGGGAGGAGATGCTACCGTCGTAAGCTTGCCAAGGAATCGTCTGAGGGTAATACGCCCCCGACGACTCCGGTGGTGGCTAATGTGTCAGGTTCGTTTCTCCCTCCCAGCGAGCTTCCCCTGCTTGCTCCCTCTCCCTTGGGTGAGGACTCCCCCTCCCCTTCCTCATTCGTTTCATCGGTTGTGGAAACGTTGGGAAGCGGTTGACCGGTACATCCTCTCAGGGGTTTCTTCTTGTTCTGGAGGGATTTTTTTCCTCCAGAGCGAGTGGAGGCTTCCCAGCCTAACCTGACTTTTTCTTCAGGTTTTGGGTTGGATAGCCAGGCAGCAGACTTATCATTGACCAGGCTACACCTGGGCCTACCTGGCGTTCCGTCACTGGAGGGTCTGGTATCACATCTGTCCGGCGCTCCAGTGACAACTCACACGGCAGCGACACTCACCACCACCTTGGTCACCATGTCAGGTTTTGCCAAGCTACCCGTGTCGGTGGCTTCGCACCTTGATACCCAAGTTTCGGCTGCCCCTGCCGTACACCACGCAGTGCCACTGTCTCCTGGGTTCCTGGCCCTGTTCTCACGACCAGGCCCCTCCTTCATGGTGACTTCTACTCTGCCTTACATGACTGTCCCTGCCCCTGTTGCTGACCCTGGCCTGATCACGACAATGGTTCTGGCTCCTTGCTTCTCTGTCCAGCCTGGCACATATCTTCGACCCTGGCGCGGCCCGGCCTGGCTGCCCGCGCACCACCTGTGCCTGCATTCCTGGCCCCGCCTCCTATGTTCCTGGCTGCCATGAGGTTGCTCCCGCCCAGGTAACTGCTGGCCTGAGCACCGCGTTCACTGCGCTGGATGCGCTTACTGCTGCAGCCCTCCAGCTGCTCCTGATTTATTGGCTGCACCGCTTGGTTTGGAGACTTGACTGCGATCCTGAAGAAGATGGGGAAGAAGAAGAAGAGGTCTAGGAAGGTGTCGTCATCTTCGACTTTGTCTTTGTCTTCATCATTGTCATTGTCTTTGTCTGCTGCATCTTCTTCTTCTCCTTCCAAGGCTTCGCGGCCAAAGAAGAAGAAGTCTGCCCCCCCCCTCCCCAAAGAAGTCTCACACCGAGACTTCTAAGGGACTGCCTCTTTCCACAGGGAAGGCAGTGGGATCTCTCGTCGGCTCTTCCCGATCCACAGATCAGGGAACCGCTGCCCTGGCCTCCAGGACAGTCGCATTGGGAGCCAAGGGCGTGCAGACCAAGGTCCGCACCCCCCACCCTGTTGTGCCTAAGAAATCTGCGCCTAAGGCCAGCGAGTCCACTTTGGACACTCGTACGCGAGTTGCTCCGAGTACCCAGGTCTCCAAGAGACCCGGGTACCCTAGGCTGATATGGGAGAAACTTGTCGCTGTACAGACCCGGGCGTGGGGCGAGAGAAAGAGTCTGGGCATGCAGGTGCCCTGACTCTTCCTACTGGTACCCCCGTGAGTGCCAAGCCAGGTTCCCGGGATAGTGCTTTAGTCCCTCGGGGCTGAACGCCAGGAGAGGGAGAGAAGAGGTCCCCTGCTCAGTCTTCCTGAGAGGCTATGGTCTGGAAGAAGACTGGGTCGCGTCTAGAGGACAGCACAAGCTCGCGCCAGCCAGACACGCGCTCGACTCCTCCCAGTTGATACAGGACAGAGATCGGGTCCTCGAGTTTTGCTGAGATCTAGGGATCGTGGTGAATCTCGAGAAGTCAGATCTCATCCCCAAGCAGAGGATAAAGTACCTGGGCATGCTGACAGACTCGGTGGCAGCGAAAGTCTTTCCCTCGGACTCTCATATCAGCAAGTTCAGGCAGGCAGCACAGCTGTTCCTGTCATGGCAGGAGCAGCCAGCCCGGCAATGGCAAGTCATCATTGGAGAAGCTAGTACCTCATGGGCATCTTCACCTGCGGTCTCTTCAATGGAGACTAAAGGAGTATTGGTCCCCCAGTTCCGAGACCCCCAGTCCTTCCTCATCCCTCTTTCCGAGGAGGTGAGGGAGGACCTTCACTGGTGGTTGGATGACAGGAACCTCTTGATAGGAGTATCCCTGCATACTCCCCCTCCGGACATGCTACTGTTCTCAGATGCATCGACCGAGGGATGGGGCGCACACCTGGAGGAGTTGCTGACTTCGGGAGTGTGGCACCGAGACGACAAGCGCCTTCACATCAACATCCTGGAACTCAAGGCAGCCTTCCTGGCCCTCCAAGAGTTCCGGGATCGAGTGAGGGGACACTCCGTGGTACTGATGAGCAACAATACCATGGTAGTGGCATACATCAACAAGCAGGGGGCCTAGTGTCCCTCCCGCTTCACCAGTTGACAATGCAGGTGCATGAGTGGGCCGTGGCTCACTCAGTAGAGCTGTCAGCCAGGTACATTCCAGGCAAGAGGAATGTCGTGGCAGACAAGCTCAGCCGCCAGAATCAAGTGATAGGGACCGAATGGTCCCTCCACTCGGAGGTAACAGAAAGGCTGTTCGACCTGTGGGGGCGTCCAGCCATTGATCTGTTTGCCACCCAGCACAACAGAAAACTCCAGGTCTTCTGTTCTGTTGTGTTGGACCCATGGGCCGCTGCGGAGGAAGTGTTCCAGCACTCGTGGGACAACCTCGACATGTACGCCTTTCCTCTGTTCTGTCTGATTCACTGAGTGATCAGCCGAGTGATGATCACCCCGAATCTCAGGATGATTCTGGTGGCACCCAAATGGCCCCAGGCCATTTGGTACCCGGACCTGCTAGCTCTCCTCTCCGAGTCGCCGAGAGAGATCCCCCCCCCTGGCCCAACCTGCTGTGTTAACCCCATGTAGAGTGGTACCACCAGACAGCGCAATCCCTGTGTCCTCACGGCTGGAGGTTATCCACCATCTCTTGCGAGCGAGAGGCTTTTCACGTTGCGCAGCAACAGATGGCAGGATACCTCAGACGATCCTCTGCAGCGGTATCCCAGGGAAAGTGGTCCGTCTTCTGTGGTTGGTGTCGTCGAAGGGGTATCTCTTCGGCCGGAGCTACTATTCAGCAGGTCGCAGTCTTCCTCGTCTTCCTTCCCGAGAGAAGCTTCTCTCTCTTTCAGCTGTGAAAGGCTACCACACCGCACTCGGCCTAGTCTTACGGCTGAAAGGAGTAGACATCTCTTCCTCTTTCGAGATATCTCTACTAATGAGAAGCTTCGAAAGGTCTTGCCCTCCAGCGATCTCAGGCCCCCTGTGTGGGATGTGACTCTCGTCCTAAGGAGCCTGACTCGTGCACCGTACGAGCCTTTACGAGAGTCATCAGACAGAGATCTGACCCTCAAGACTGTCTTCCTGCTAGCCCTGGCATCGGTGAAGAGAGTTGGCGAACTTCACGGACTTTCCTTCAATGTGAAACACTCGAGGGTATGGGGATCAGTTAAGCTTGATTTCTTCCCGGATTTCATAGCGAAGACACAGAATCCTTCGGTCCCTGATGCACGGTTCGAGTCCTTCACGATCCCTACCTCCCTAGAGGACTTTGTAGGTAGTGAACCAGACGAGATGCTACTGTTTCTTGTTAGAGTGCTGCGGCGCTATCTGAAGAGGAGTCGATGCCTCCAGCCTGAGTGTCGACGACTCTTCGTTAGTACTGGCTCAGCCAAGAAAGAAGTGTCCAAGAACACCATCTCTTTCTGGCTTCGTGAGACGATAAGGAAAGCGTATTCTGCTGCAGGAGACGACGACACTGGTACGCTTCGTCCGAGAGCTCACGAAGTCCGCAGCATTGGTCCGTCCCTCGCATTCTGGAAGAACATGTCGGTTTCGCAGGTGCTGAAGGTGGGTGTGTGGTCCCAACAGACTACTTTCACCTTCTTCTACCTCCGGGATGTTGCACACAAGTCTTTGGACACTTTTTCCTTGGGTCCTGTGGTGGCTGCTCAACAAGATGTTTAGCTTACCTGGCTCCTCTAACAGGACAGGTTGCATCTCGCCTAAGATGTATGGTTGTGACTGGGAGAATGAATGTGGAGTGACTGGCCTCTCTTCTTTCTCCCCATCCTGGCTCTCTTCCTACAGGCAGGGAGCGGACGTGCCATTACATGCTGGATCTGGCGGTCGATGCAGGTAAGCACCCAACGGGAGCTCCCTTTCTATTTTCCATTCAGGTTGATAGAAGCAACCCCACTCCTTCCTCTTGCAAGGGGGTGAAGGAGACCATAACTATAAGACAAACCCAGTGCTTGTACAATATTTGCCTTTATGTCATCCGATGCCAAGTTCTTCCTAGCCTACTTTGCATGAACTGACGTTTCCTCTTTTATGCAAAGGGACCCAGAAGTCTGACAGCTGATCCTGTGTTTCTTACAACCCGATCATTTTGTCAGAGGCAGTTTTTACTTCCTCGCTCTCATGACCAGGAAGGGAGGACAAGGTGGTGAACTCCAGTCAGTTCATAGAGACTCACTCAGATTCCTCCCTCCAACCAGTAAGTCTCCTAATGTAAAGGACCGAGGGTTTGTATATTGTGTCGGAACAAACACAATTTTTAAAGTAAATTGTATTTTTCCTAACTATACAAACCCGAGGTCCTTTACACTTTATGCCCACCTCATGCCACCCCTCGATCTGATACCTGGGCCGAAAGGCAAATTGGAATGTTTACATGCAGGCAGGCGGTACTCCCGCCTCCCAGACAGTAGTCAACTGCTTAACCACCTTGTTTGAAGTTCAACAGCCGTTTCCAGCCTACGCCTGAAAGTAATCCCTAATGTAAAGGACCTGGGGTTTGTATAGTTAGGAAAAATACAATTTACTTTAAAAATTGTGATGTTAGCCATAATTAGGTAATGAGAGATTATTTAATACTGACCTTGGTATACATCCCAATACCCATCATCTATGGCCGCAAAATTTTCTGTTCAGACTCTTCAGCTGCACGTTTATAGAGCTGTTTATGACAATTAGGCATTACTCTGAATTTGATAACCACCTGACCTGTCAGCCATGTCTGTAGTGCCTAGAAGTTTGCACAGACACAGACACAAGGCTTATGTAGAAAGTACAGGCAGTCCCCGGTTTACGATGGGGGTTCCGTATTTACGCCGCGTCGTAAACCGAAAATCGTCGTAAACCAAAAAATTGTTGAAAGTCGTCAAAAATTCTAAGAAAATCTTACTTTTAATGCTTTGGGTGTATTGAAAATGATGTAAACTGCATTTTTATTGAGTTTTTCATTAAAAAAACTCCAAATTTTGATTATTCTGCCGTTTTGGAGCCATATTTCTTCCGTCGGAGCGGCGTACGTTGCATCATAACCCTGGAATATGCATCGTAAACCAGGAAATAATTTCTGATGAATATATTTGAAAAGTGTCGTAACCTCTGAACGCCGTAAGCCGGATCCGTCGTAAACCGCGGACTGCCTGTAATCAGTTTATGTAGAAGCAAAGATTTTTATATCAAACAATATTTGACCAAAAAAAAAATTTTTGTGATTGTCATTGATCGTAATTTAGTAAGAGACTTAACACAATTATGACTTTAACAGGAAATTACTACAGTTTACGATCACAGCATGAGAAGGCCGTCCAGTACTTTCAGCGAGCTTTAAGGCTTAACCCCCATTACCTTGCCGCCTGGACTTTGATGGGCCACGAATATATGGAAATGAAAAACTCAAATGCAGCCATCCAGTGTTATCGCCAAGCCATAGGTAGGTTCACCTCAAGATATATCATGATTTTTAGGTAATCTTTCAGACACAAGATTTGTCTTACAGTATTCTCTGTCATTGTTGATTATTTTAGAGGATGTTGGCCACTTTATCTCTTTAAATGATTGTACCATCAGACATGTCTCATTCTACTGGATAATGCAGGCTTTATCACCATCTGTACAGTACCATTGTTTTGATTATGTTTCTGAATGATTGGCAGAAAAAGGGACTGGGTCCAGGGCCCCTTGTATCTCAAAATCATCATAATTTCAAATTCTCTATATAAAGTTACCTAATACTGTACTGTATAGAGCATTATCTTGTATACAACTACAGTAGTACATATTGTAACTCATCTCAGGATTATTTAGAATCCTGAAAACAGTGTAAATGCTGTATGAACAATTTTCTGATTAGTTTATTTATGTAAGGAATAATGACAGGAAAAAATGCTGACACAACTACTGTATTGTAACCCCAGCAACAGTAACTTAATTTCTTTTATTCAGGACTCAGAGAATGCTTTTGATGACCTGAAAGAGAAACTGTAGTGTAATCATGGGTTTGAATATACTTAAGGGCTCGGCCGAGTTCCGACTTTTAACGACAGGTTGTTGATATATAGGGGTTTGTTAAAGGATATTGTGTGGAACTTCTGGGAAAAAATTTTTGTTCAGTGACCTTAGGTTTTGTGGATTTAGAGCATTTTTCGGCCAAAATGGCCATTTTCAAAATGCATCTCTCCTTTGCTTTTTGGTTTTAAGGGATGAGATTTGAACCATGATAAAACACATATGGACCTTCGATACAAAGCTGGGGATTTTTGATTTTTCAATTATTTTTCTGAAATTTTCCTAGAAAAATTACAGAAAAAAAATTGCCAAAAATCAGAAACTCAAAATATTAAAAGCTTTGTTTTAATCTACCATGTTTTCATGTTATATTTAAAATTTCATTTAGATTGGTCCATTACTAAGGGAGGAGATGCATTTTAAAGGCTTAAAAACTTATGTTTTGAGAAACGGGCCTTCAAAGTTTTAGTTACATAAAAAAGTAAAAGGGACTTCAAAGACTGTGTTACAATTAATTCTATGGTTTTAATTTTTATTTTTGGGTATTAATTAATGCAAAATGATTATAAATAAGAATATTAATTGATTATTTATGTGCCTAAGACACATTCTTATAAATTTTAGGTTCCTGGTCCCCTGTCTGATCTTGCTGCAAGGTATTACTCTAGGGTATCATAGTTGCCTACACTTTTTATTAGTGTCTCGAATCCATCCCTTGCCAAATGGATCCTGGGAATTACTTTACATTCACAATTAGGGATTCGTGATTCAAGTAATTCATCAAGTCTTGCTTCACTTATTATGATCATTTTATTTTCAGGATCGTCTATAATATCAAAACTGCTTTCTTTTTCTAAAATATTTTTGCCCTTTGTAGTGACGAACAAATAAAAAGGCGTTTAGGGGTGGATGTGGTTGGTCTCTGGTCAGCAGAGAACTTGATGGGCGACAGCTCTCTCTCTCTCCGTCGCTCCATTCCCTTTATGGCACTAATTTCTTGAACTCTTTCTTCTACTTCTCGCTTGGACTTTTCCACTTGGACTCTAGAAGCATGAAGTGAACTCTTGACCTTTTAGGCACAGTGAAAAAACAAAAACACCGCAGAAAATACAGAGTTCATTCAAGGCTAGCGAGCATGAAAACGTGTCCTTCTAGCTTGGAAGTTTATCCACAGGTCATGGTATGACTGCGTTGTCATGGCTAGGAATAACTAAAAAGGTGCTGAGTAGGATATTATTGACATTATACATTTCATTTCAAAGGAAGTTTTTAATATATATGCAAAAACTATACCAGACTAAATCAGTGCTACTGGTGTTTTATGGGTATATAATTATTGTTACATTTTAGGCCATAACTAGAGAAATACGGCAAATTTTAGCATAAGAAGGTGGACACATTCTTTATGAAGCCATAGAATTTTTTTCAGCAAATCGAATTTTTTAAAGATTATTGGGTTTTTTTAGGCGGCGATCCCTTAAGTACAGAATATTGTTTAATAAAGAAAGTGTAAATCTCTCTCTCTCTCTCTCTCTCTCTCTCTCTCTCTCTCTCTCTCTCTCTCTCTCTCTCTCTCTCTCTCTCTCTCTCTCTGATGGCAGTCCTTCTCTTGGAGGTATTTTTTAACCTATGAATGAAGAACTTGTGGAACCATGTAAAAAATAAGATGATCTCCAGAGAAAGGTGGCTTTTCCAGGGCTGGAAACCAGAGCCAAATTTTTTATTATTTTGGACATAAGTGCTACTGGGCAGATTTTTCAGAAGAAGGTGGTTTTATTAAAGTGATTTACCAAGTAATTACATAGCTAACATTTCTAATAACGGCAGCTAAAATTTGAAACTAGCAGTAGGGATTCTTTTGTTTTGGTGTAGGTGTCTAGCCCCGCCCACTTCGAGGAAGAAGAGGAACAACTAAGTAAAAGACTTCAATTTGTTTTTGCTGGCTTCCGACGCAGGTTGTAAGCAGCAGCTGGATTTGGAATCAATACTTTTCTGTTTGTTCTGACACAATATACAAACCCTCAGTCCTTTACATTAGGGATTACTTTCAAGCGTAGGCTGGAAACGGTCATTGAACTTCAAACAAGGTGGTTAGGCGGTTGACTACTGTCCGGGAGGTGGGGGTACCGCCTGCCCAGATGTAAACATTCCAATTTGCTTTCGGCCGTTGTAGAATGCGGACGTTGTTTCTTCACTCTCTGCCTGACTGCCCTCTTTTCTCCTTTTTTGGTGGGAAAATTCTTGTTTTTTCCTTACAACCATGAATGTTGGTAAGCCTTCTAAGCCTTCCTATCCCCAGCGTATGTGTCCTGGGGTAGGAGGCAAGAAATGTAACTCCTTTAGATCTAGCGTCGACGCGGACCCACACGCTCTCTGCCCATCTTGCAGGGGGCGTGTGTGTTCGCGCGACGCTCCTTGTAGTGAGTGTTGCTCTTTGTCTTCCGAGCAATGGAGGAAGTTCGAGGGGAGGAGACGCTACCGTCGTAAGCTTGCCAAGGAATCGTCTGAGGGTAAAACGCCCCCGACGACTCCGGTGGTGGCTAATGTGTCGTGTTCATTTCTCCCTCCCGGCAAGCTTCCCCTGCTTGCTCCCTCTCCCTTGGATGAGGACTCCCCCTCCCCATCCTCATTCATTTCATCGGGTGTGGAAGGGCGTGGGGGAGCGGTTGACCGGGACATCCTCTCAGGGGTCTCTTCTCGTTCTGGAGGGGAATTTTTTCCTCCAGAGCGAGTGGAGGCTTCCCAGCCTAACCTGACTTTTTCTTCAGGTTTTGGGTTGGATAGCCAGGCAGCAGACTTGTCATTGACCTGGCTACACCTGGGCCTACCTGGTGTTCCGTCACTGGAGGGTCTGGTATTACATCTGTCCGGCGCTCCAGTGACAACTCACACGGCAGCGACACTCACCACCACCTCGGTCACCATGTCAGGTTTTGCCAATCTAACCGTGTCGGTGGCTTCGCACCTTGATACCCAGGTTTCGGCTGCCCCTGCCGTACACCACGCGGTACCACTGTCTCCTGGGTTCCTGGCCACGTTCTCATGACCGGGCCCCTCCTTCATGGTGACTTCTACTCTGCCTTACGTGACTGTCCCTGCCTGTTGCTGACCCTGGCCCGATCACAACAATGGTTCTGGCTCCTTGCTTCTCTGTCCAGCCCGGCACATTGTCTGTCTCTCTCCCCATACCTTCAACCCTGGCGCGGCCCGGCCTGGCTGCCTGCGCACCACCTGTGCCTGCATTCCCGACCCCGCCACCTTATGTTCCTGGCTGCCACGAGGTTGCTCCCGACCAGGTAACTGCTGGCCCGAGCACCGCGTTCTCTGCCCGGGATGTGCCTACTGCTGCAGCCCTTCTGGCTGCTCCTGATTCATCGGCTGCGCCTGCTTGGTTTGGGGACTTGACTGCGATCCTGAAGAAGATGGGGAAGAAGAAGAAGAAGAAGAGGTCTAGGAAGGTGTTGTTGTCTTCGTCTTCATCATCGTCATTGTCTTCGTCTGCTGCCTCTTCTTCTTCTCCTTCCGAGGCTTCTCAGCTGAAGAAGAAGAAGTCTGCCTCTCCCCCCACCAAGGAGTCTCACACCAAGACATCTAAGGGACTGCCTTCTTCCATAGGGAAGGCAGTGGGATCTCTCGTTGGCTCTTCCCGATCCACGGATCAGAGAACCGCTGCCCTGGCTTCCAGGTCAGTTGCATCGGGACCCAAGGGCGTGCAGACCAAGGTCCGCACACACACACACACACACACACACCTGCGCTGTGCCTAAGAAACCTGTGCCTAAGGCCAGCGAGTCCACGTTGGACACTCGTATGCCAGTTGCTCCGAGTACCCGGGTCTCCAAAGAGACCCGGGTACCCCAGGCTGATACTGGAGAAACTTCTCACCGTACAGACCTGGGCGTAATAGTGCTTCGGTCCCTGGGGGCCGAACGCCAGGAGAGGCAGAGAAGAGGTCCCCTGCTCAGTCTTCCCGAGAGGCTACGGCCTCGAAGAAGACTGGGGCGTGTCTAGAGGACAGCACAAGCTCGCGCCAGCCAGACGCGTGTTCGACTCCTCCCAGTCCCCGGTCACGTCCGCACGGCCAGCCTGGCTCGGGGGAAGCGAGCATGCAGCTCGGCTCACGCGAGCCGCTCCGCTCTCCTCGGGAGACTACTTCGCCTCGACCTGGCTGCCATCACCACCGCGGGTTGGTGACTGCTCTTGGCCCGCTGCCCCTGTTGGTTCTACCAGCAAGGCCAGTGGGAGCGTCCGATCCTCCTTGCCTGTCCCCTCCACCTCTTCGGTTCCTTCCAAGGGGCACGAGTCGGACAGGAAGAATTCTGGCGAGTTTTCTCAGAGTTCTACCTCGTGGGCATACGAACCTGGCTCGGTCCTTGGCTTGACCAGGTCTTACGCCCGCGTGGTGCAGGAAGGATCACAGAAATCTGCCGAGGTTCTCCCTCCTGCAGGGAGAGTAGATCGGGAGGACCGCACTATGGAGGGACTCGGGGGTCCTCTGCCCCAGGATGTGGACACCCCCGAGATGCAGAGGACTTTTGCAGAGGTTATTGCTCCGATTCGTCAGCACAGTGACCTCGGGGAAGGGACCACGGCCTCAACTGTGGATCATCCGTCGCGCCTCGAATCCTTTTGGGGACCCAAGAAGGAACCCAAGGCTTCAGTGGGGCTGCCGTGGTCCACGCTTGCCGAAGGGGTCCTCGACCAGGTGAATAGTCTTGTGTCTAGGCAAGACAGTTCACTCAGGTCAAGCCACTTGGATAAGCTTCTTCTTCCCCCCCCTGCCTCGCCGGAAGCGCTTCTATACTCCAGCTGTAAGGGCATTGCCGACTAAGCAGGTTGACCTGGACCTCACACGTCTGCATCCAGGTCTGACATTGCAGCAGCTTACTGCAGAGAGCATCTCCCTCTCTCAGCAAGAAGCTGCAACCCTGGAAGCCACCGCCATGGCGGCCTTCCAAGCAATCTCTTGGCTCGATCTGTGGTCCTTCACAGTATCGAAGGTAGCTGCTTCCTCCCGCGCTATCGTACCTGGGGAGGACTCCGCCTTTGGGAGACTGTGCCAGTCTGGGGGTAGGGCTATCTCCTACCTCGCCCACCAGATGGTTAACCTGTGGGCAAACCTGGTTCTGAAGCGGAGAGACACCGTTCTCTCTCACTTCTCCAGGTCCATAGGTCCCAAGTCGGCAATAACCCTAAGGAATAGACTGTTGCAGGGTTCCGCCTCTCTCTTCCCCAGAGAGTTGGTGGACGCCGCGGTGGACAAACGCCGGGCAGATGACAGTGACTGGCTTGTCCACCAGGCAGTGGCCAAGACCTCTGGGTCTTCGCATACCACTGCGGCCAGGTCTTCGGGCCAGGCTGGCACTTCCTCAGCCCCTAAGAAGTCCCAGTCTTCGAAGGGGTCCCGGGGTAACACCCAGCCTTCTTCCTCCTTGAGAAAGGGGGGTCCCTCCTGTCCCTTTCAGCCCACTTTCCAGTCCGGTAAAGGGGGCAAAGGGAAAAAAAAGAAGGGGAAACGCTAGGTGCGGCATCCCCAAAAAGCTGCCGAAGGTGGGCGGGTGCCTGTCGAGCCATTGGGCAACATGGCAGCGACACAGAGCCAAGACCTGGATAGTGGATGTCCTTCGGGAGGGATATCTACTACCCTTCGAGCCTCGGCCTCCCCTCACCTACAGTCCGGTCCATCTTCGCACGTATGTCCAAGGATCTCCGAAGGACACCGCACTACAGCAAGAAGTGCAAGCCATGCTGAGCAAGGGTGCTGTAGAAGTCGTGTTGAACCAATCTCCAGGCTTTTACAGCAGTGTCTTTCTTGTAGAGAAAGCCTCGGGGGTGGAGACCGGTCATAGACCTCTCTCCCTTGAACCGTTTTGTTCGCCAGACTTGGTTCACAATGGAAACGGCGCAATCTGTGCTTGCTTCCATCAGGGAGAACGACTTCATGCTTACGGTGGACTTGAAGGATGTGTTTTTCCAAATACCCATTCATCTGTCCTCTGGCAAGTACCTCCGCTTTGTCCTCAGGGAGACAGTCTTCCAATTCAGGGCACTTTGTTTTGGGCTCTCGACTGCTCCCCAGGTGTTCACGAGAGTCTTCTCTCTCGTGTCAGCTTGGGCCCACTTGCACGGGATACGTCTACTGAGGTATCTCGACGACTGGCTTTGCCGAGATCTAGGGATTGTGGTGAATCTCGAGAAGTCAGATCTCATCCGGCAGGAGCAGCCAGCCCGGCAATGGCAAGTCGTCATCGGTCACCTGTCGTCATTGGAGAAGCTAGTACCTCATGGGCGTCTTCACGTGCGTTCTCTTCAGTGGAGACTAAAGGAGTATTGGTCCCAGTCCCGAGACCCCCAGTCCTTCCTCATTCCTCTTTCCGAGGAGGTGAGGGAGGACCTTCGCTGGTGGTTGGACGACAGGAACCTCTTAATAGGAGTATCCCTGCATACTCCCCCTCTAGACATGCTACTGTTCTTGGATGCATTGACCGAGGGGTGGGGCGCAAACCTGGAGGAGTTGCTGACTTCAGGAGTGTGGCACCGAGACGACAAGTGCCTTCACATCAACATCCTGGAACTCAAGGCAGCCTTCCTGGCCCTCCAAGAGTTCCGGGATCGAGTGAGGGGACACTCCGTGGTAATGATGAGCGACAATACCACAGTAGTGGCATACGTCAACAAGCAGGGGGGCCTAGTGTCCCTCCCGCTTCACCAGTTGACAATGCAGGTGCATGAGTGGGCCGTGGCTCACTTGGTAGAGCTGTCAGCCAGGTACATTTCAGGCAAGAGGAATGTCGTGGCAGACAAGCTCAGCCGCCAGAATCAAGTGATAGGGACCGAATGGTCCCTCCACTCGGAGGTAACAGAAAGGCTGTTCGACCTGTGGGGGCGTCCAGCCATTGATCTGTTCGCCACCCAGCACAATAGAAAACTCCAGGTCTTCTGTTCTGTCGTGCCGGACCCATGGGCCGCTGCGGAGGACGTGTTCCAGCACCCGTGGGACAACCTTGACGTGTACGCCTTTCCTCCGTTCTGTCTGATTCGCCGAGTGATGATCACCCCAAATCTCAGGATGATTCTGGTGGCACCCCAAATGGCCCCAGGCCGTTTGGTACCGGGACCTGCTAGCTCTCCTCTCCGAGGTGCCAAGAGAGATCCCCCCCTGGCCCAACCTGCTGTGTCAACCCCATGTAGAGCGGTACCACCAGGCAGTGCAATCCCTGTGTCTTCACGGCTGAAGGTTATCCACCATCTCTTGCGAGTGAGAGGCTTTTCACGTTGCGCAGCAACAGAGATGGCAGGATACCTCAGACGATCCTCTGCAGCGGTATACCAGGGAAAGTGGTCCGTCTTCTGTGGTTGGTGTCATCGAAGGGGTATCTCACAGGTCGGAGCTACTATTCAGCAGGTCGCAGACTTCCTCGTCTTCCTTCGCCGAGAGAAGCTTCTCTCTGTTTCAGCTGTGAAAGGCTACCGCGCCGCACTCGGCCTAGTCTTACAGCTGAAAGGAGTAGACATCTCTTCCTCTTTCGAGATATCTCTACTAATGGGAAGCTTCGAAAAGTCTTGCCCACACAGGGATCTCAGGCCCCCTGTGTGGGATGTGACTCTCATCCTAAGGAGCCTGACTCGTGCACCGTACGAGCCTTTACAAGAGTCGTCAGACAGGGATCTGACCCTCAAGACCGTCTTCCTGCTAACCCTGGCATCGGCGAAGAGAGTTGGCGAACTTCACGGACTTTCCTTCAATGTGAAACACTCGAGGGTATGGGGATCAGTTACGCTCGATTTCATACCAGATTTCGTAGCGAAGACTCAGAATCCTTCGGTCCCTGACGCACGGTTCGAGTCCTTCACGATCCCCTCCCTAGAGGACTTTATAGGTAATGAACCAGACGAGATGCTACTGTGTCCTGTTAGAGTGCTGCGGCGCTATCTGAAGAGGACTCGACATCTCCAGCCTGAGTGTCGACGACTCTTCGTTAGTACTGGCTCGGCCAAGAAAGAAGTGTCCAAGAACACGACCTCTTTCTGGCTTCGTCAGGCGATAAGGAGAGCATATTCTGCTGCAGGAGATGACGACACTGGTACGCTTCGTCCGAGAGCTCACGAGGTCCGCAGCATTGGTCCGTCCCTCGCATTCCAGAAGAACATGTCAGTTTCGCAGGTGCTGAAGGTGGGTGTGTGGTCCCAGCAGACTGCTGTCACCTCCTTCTACCTCCGGGATGTTGCACACACGTCCTTAGACACTTTTTCCTTGGGTCGTGTGTGGCTGCTCAACAAGTTGTGTAGCTTACCTGGCTCCTCTAACAGGACAGGTTGCATCTCGCCTAAGATGTATGGTTGTGATTGGGAGAATGAATGTAGAGTGACTGGCCTCTCTTCTTTCTCTTCATCCTGGCTCTCTTCCTATGGGCAGGGAGCAGACGTGCCGTTACATGCTGGATCTGGCGGTCGATGCAGGTAAGCACCCAACGGGAGCTCCCGTTCTATTTTCCGTTCAGGTTACAGCTCCCGTTCTATTTTCCGTTCAGGTTAATAGAAGCAACCCCACTCCCTCTTGCAAGGCGGGGAAGGAGACCATGACTATAAGACAAACCCAATGCTTGTATTTGCCTTAAGTCATCCGATGCCAAGTTCTTCCTAGCCTACTTTGCATGAACTGACGTTTCCTCTTTCATGCAAAGGGACCCAGAAGTCTGACAACTGATCCCGCATTTCTTACAACCCGGTTATTTTGTCAGAGGCAGTTTTCCCTTCCTCGCTCTCACGACCAGGAAGGAAGAGAAGACAAGGTGGTGAACTCCAGTCAGCTCATAGAGACTCACTCAGATTCCTCCCTCCAACCAGTAAGTCTCCTAATGTAAAGGACCGAGGGTTTGTATATTGTGTCAGAACAAATCACAATTTTTAATGTAAATTATATTTTTCCTAACTATACAAACCCGAGGTCTTTTACACTTTATGCCCACCTCATGCCACCCCTCAATCTGATACCTGGGCCTAAAGGCAAATTGGAATGTTTACATGCAGGCAGGCGGTACTCCCGCCTCCCGGACAGTAGTCAACTGCCTAACCACCTTGTTTGAAGTTCAATGGCCGTTTTCAGCCTACGCCCGAAAGTAATCCCTAATGTAAAGGACCTGGGGTTTGTATAGTTAGGTAAAATGCAATTTACTTTAAAAATTTTGATTTTTGGCTGTATCCTAATTGGTGAAGTATTCTTTGGTTTTGGTAGCCTTTTGGCAAATAGATAGATAGGTTTTTAACATTAAACCTTGGAATTTCACAATTTTGACTATTGGTTTGTGACTTCGTATTTTAGCTATTGACTTGTTTTTGCGATGATGTCAGACACTAGTACGACTTCTAGTTGATATTGCAGTAAAGGCTATAATATGAGCTTGACCTCTGCTAGGTATGATTTTCACACTTTGTGCACGTCTTGCAGGGGTCAGATTTGTTCAATAGAAAATTCATGTATCAAATGTGAGGGTTGGGATCCAAAACAATGGAAAATTTTGAGTTCTCATCTTTCAAAACTTCAGAGGGATAAAAAGAGAAAAGCGGCTATTAAACATGACAAGAGTGTAGCTGGTCAGGAATCTGCTAGTTCTTTGGAAGTTTCTATTATGTCTTTAAATGCTATTTCTTCCATCCCCTCCTCTTCAGTATTACCACCTGAGCCTTTACCCAGCTCTCTTGCTCCCGACCCCAATGCCGATGCCAGTCTGGAGTCTAAATTCGATTGTAAATTCGAGTTATTGGTGAACACAGTGGCCCAGTTAGGGGCATGAGTGCATTACTTATGGAACATGAAGTGATTGATAAGAGTGAAGAGTTAGTGGAGGAGCTGGCTGCCAGTCCTGCCAATTCTCCAAGGTCAAGGTCCATGGTATACTTCCCTAAACCTGGGAGAAGCCATACCGGAGGCCCAAGGGAGGTTGGTTGGGTCTGCCTATGGGTAGTCGGTACCTCAGTCGCACCTGTTGTAGAGTCCCAGGTGTCGACAGTGCATGACAACCATTGGAAAGGCGGTCTGTCACAGGCTCATGGTCTTTCTTCTAGTTCAGAGGCTTCCAGCCCTGAACAAAAGCGCCAATGGCGCTTCAGTGATGTGTCAAGACCACTGAAAAGGTCTGCAGTGGAGGTGCATTGCTTGCCTCAGGTACTGTGCAAAAATGTGAAGGAGTCTCTCCCTTCTTGCAGTTTTTGGGATAGCCCAGAGTGTTTTTCCCCCAATCAACCTGACGTTCGCTGATTCAAGTGCCCAGCAGCGCCAGTAGTGCAGCAGTGTCTGAGCGCTTATCTTTTTCCCCCAAAGTTCATAGATGCAGGCGTTTAGTGGTGCCTGTTGCTACAACAGAGCCTTTTCTCTTGATTTACATCCTGACACTCATAAGCGTAAGTGCCCAGTGGCGCCAATTAGCACAGCAGCTCCCGAGTGCCTATCTGTGTCCGAGCTACCTGTAACCCCTGAGCGCCCAGGAGTGCCAGCTGGCGCTCGAGCATTCTTTGGCACCAAAGCAGTCAGTAGCTGTCGCACGCTCATTGTCTCTTGAGCACCCAGTGGCTGCCAAGCAGCTGGCAGGTTCCGAGCACCCATTAGCACCCACTTGCTTGCAAAGTCTTCATTGTGTAGCACCTTCTGGCTATCCTGACACTTCTTCTAGGCGTTTGGCACCAGCTCTTTCAGCAGCAGCACCCTTTCTTCTGCAACAGGCTTCTACTTCGTCATGCTTGGATCCTTCTCTCACTCCCATTCAGCAGCATCTGGATGACATTTTGGTGTTTTTGAAAAAGCCTCCCTCGTCTGTGAAACTTTCCAAGGACTCGTCCTTATCCCCAGTCTCTTTGGTTGAGGAGGAAGTGGATAAAGAACCAGAAGAGGATTCCACTCCTTCTGCTTATGCTGCGCTGTTGCAGTATCTTCTTCGCAATTTTCCGCCCTTTGTCTTTCCAGCTGCTCCACCTTTGCCTGAGTCAGCCTTTCAGATGAGTGGTCTTTCTAGTGAGTCTACTAAGTTACCCAAGATGGCACTCTCTACCTCAGCAAGGACGAGGTTGAGACTTGGCTTTCAGACAAAAGGGAGAAAAGGAAGGCTTATTTCAGTTATCCCCCCACAAGGCTGTTGAACAGAAGATATCAGTGTTATGCCACCAGAGAAGCTCCTTCCCAGGGGGTTACTGCCTCCTCCCAGGGCAACTTCTCCTGTCTCATTGACTCTTCCCATAGATCAGCTTTTTCAGCAGCCAAGATCAGGTTCTCCACAGCCGAGCTATACCATTTGCTGAAGAACATGTTTAAATTATGTGGAGTGGTCAGTTTTTTGGACTGGACAGTGGGCACTCTAGTGCATAAGATTCAGGAACACCCAACGGTGCTGTCTGATTTGTCTTCAGACCTTCTTGGAGTCCTCTAGTGCGGATAAGGGGATTAGAGATAGTTCTCGAGAATTGGCCTCTCTCTATGCCATGGGGATTTTAAAGAAAAGGGAGTTTTGCTGCTCTTACACCTTGAAGGGGGTCACCACAGCTCAGAAATCTGCCCTTCTCCCCTCTGGTGCATGAGTTTTTGTTGCCACAATCAGTGGTGAATAATAGTGCTTCAGCTTTGCAAAAGAAGTCGACTCAAGATCTTTTGGTGCATTCCTCAAGGTGTCATAAGGAGCTTCCTCCTTTTAACTCCAAGACATCTTCTCCTTTGCAGCCCTTTTCCTTTCGTGAGAACAAGTGAAGGGCTCAACCTAGATGGTGTGTGAACGAATGTTTCACCCCTCGCTCAATCAAGAAGTCTTCTTCCAAGTCATCAGTCAAGAAATGATCCCAGTGTCCTCTGTGCCCCAGTAGGTGCCATGCTCTTTCTCTTTTGAGAGATTTGGAAGGAGAAAGGGGCAGAACAATGAGTAATGGAGATTCTCCGGTGTGGCTACTCAATCCCTTTCATAGATCTACCTCCCTTAGTCAGGAAGCCCATCAGCATGACTGCTTACTCCGTAGGCTCCAGGAGGTTTGCAGCTCTCGTAGAGGAAGTACACTCCCTCCTCAAGAAGAGGGCAATAGAAGTAGTCACAGATCTGAATTCAGAGGGTTCTACAATCAGCTGTTTGTAGCCCCAAAGCCACAGGAGGATGGAGACCGGTCCTGGATGTAAGTGCACTGAACAACTTTGTATTAAAGACGAAGTTTTGTATGGTGACAAATCGCTCCATTCTTGCCATGATTCATCAGGGAGAGTACATGGTCTCAATAGATATGCAGGATGCATACTTCCACATCCTTATACATCAGAAGTCAAGGAAGTACCTAAGATTTGTATTTCAGGGCCAAATCTTCCAATTTTGAGCTCTATGTTTTGGATTAACCACAGCCCCTCAAGTGTTTACATGGGTTGTGGCCCCCCTGGCATCTTGGCTCCATCTCATAGGGATAAACAACTCACTTTACTTGGACGACTGGCTCCTTTGCTCCCCGACGAAGGAGCAATGCGTGGAGGACCTTCAGAAAACTCTTCTGTTAACCCAGGAATTGGGTTTGTTAATCAGTCATCAGAAGTCCCGGCTGGCTCCCTCGCAGGAAATAGTTTATTTGGGGATGACTCTGAACTCTCTTCTTTTGCAGGCTTTTCCAGCCCCAAAGAGAGTGTAGTTCTGTCTACTTACGATAGATGAATTTCTCTCCCTTCGGAGCAAATGGATGAGTCTCCTCGGGACACTGGCCTCAATAAAACAGTTTGTTACCCTGGGGAGACTTCATATGAAAGTACTACAGTTTTTCCTCAGAGCCAGCTGGGACAGAAAGAGACATCCAGACTCTTTCATGTTTCCAGTGACCCAGAGCATCAAGAACACCTGCTTTGGTGGAGGTCAGAAAGGGAAGTCCCTTTCACCTCAGAACCCAGACCTAAGCTTCTTTGCAGACGCTTTGGACTTGGGTTGGGGTGCTCTCCTGGAAGACAGGGAAGTCTTCGGCACATGGTTGCAAGATCAAAAGGAGCTATACATAAATGTGAGAGAACTCAAGGCTATTCACTTGGGTCTTCAAGCCTTTGCCTCAGAGGTGTATAACAAAACCATAGCAGTCCATTCGGACAACATGATAGCCCTGATGTACATAAGCAAGCAGGGAGGAACTCATTCCTTCTCACTCTGTGAAGCAGCGAGGATCTGCTTCTCTGGTCTGACCAGAACTGAACAAAAATTCTGACAAGATTTGTCCAGGGAAAACTGAATGTGCTGGCAGACCAGCTGAGCTTAGGCAGTCAAGTCATTCCCACAGAGTGGACTTTGCATCCTTTAGTCTGTTCAGCCTTGTGGAAGCTGCGGGGGAGACTGATGTTGGACCTTTTGTGCACCATCTAAGACAATAGTCTACCTCTTTTTTGTTCACCAGGCCTAGATCCATTGGCATGGGCAATGGACACGATGCTGCAGGACTGGTCCGACAAGGAGCTTTATGCCTTCCCTCCCTTCGGAATGATACCGGAGGTGTTGAACTAACTTCAGTCCCACAAGAACGTATCGATGATACTGAGCTCCCTTTTGGCCTCTAAAGGAATGGTTTCCAGACCTCATGGGGCATCTGGTAGACTTTCCAAGACTGCTCCCTTAAAGACACAATCTTCTCAAACAACCCCATGTCAGAAGATTTCATCAAGATTTCATCAAGGGTTGTCAACTCTAGCTCTGATAGGGTACAAGCTGTCAAAAGACTCCTCAGAGCTAAGGTCTTTTCAGGAGCGCTGCAGAAGCAATCTCGAGATGCAGATGTCAGTCTTCCTGTGTGGCGGGATTTTAAAACACAAAAACACACACAACACAGATACACCGAATGATAACCACATACAATACTCACTATGATCCTCGGTTTCTGGAGATGGTTGAGGGTGTCCACGGTCGCCAAACACAGTAGAGCAAAAATTCACAAAACAACCGGAAAACAGACTTCCAACCAAAAATGAGCAAAGAAAGAGACACATGCATAGACAACAAATGACATCCAACAGGAAACACTGACTCACGGAACATACAATAATCATGCACCATCAATGTCCGCCTTGCACAGAACTCAGCTCAAGACTCTCTCAAAACCGAAAAAAAACTCCCTCGACATTTGCACAGACAGACAGCACCGTAAACAACTCGAACTAAAGACCCTCATCAACAACCGAAGCTCTCTCTCTCTCTCTCTCTCTCTCTCTCTCTCTCTCTCTCATTAAAAACATTGGGAAATGCCAAATAAAAACAAATTTATTCATCCTCTATATTTCTCCCCTTTGTAATTTCTCAACCAACACCTTCACACCTCTTTCTAAATCGCTTCACGCAACACCCACGGATGCTCACTAGCAGGTCCCCTCTAGATCGTCATGGCACGCGCAATCATTCTTCTCAGAATCATTCTCTAGCAACATTCAAACTCACATCTTCTCCCCATTCTCTCTCAGATTCACGCCTATCTTCTTCACTATTACCACTCTCAATTTCATCCAATCTCACCTATACCCTCTAACTCGTTCCCAAATACCCCCAATTCTCTTCAACTAACCCATCCCATTCGCTCATTGACCTTTCCACTTTTTGCAAATGATTCATTCATGCTTTCAATCACTGTATATTACTGCTACGCTCTCTACTTTACACTCGCTCACCTCCAACTGTCTATCAACTCTACATCGTTCAGTCAACTCAGCTATATCACAAACCCGCATATGCTAAGTACGTCTCTATTCATACTCATCCCATCCATCCGTATTACGCTTTACTTCATTCATTTCCACTTTGGCACTCACAATTCTATCACACAACTTACGACCATTCAGCTTACTTACGTTCTTCCCTTTCTACGTTTCCTACCATACTCTATCATCAAAACAAATTGCTGATCCTCCATACACAAGCTCTCATGCATACTTGGTTCAATCCACATTCAATTTCAACCACGGTACACCCCATTCTCTCTCACATATTCCGGTACATCCTTCCATCTACGCAATTGATTATGATACTGTGATTTCTCCTGCACTACCATCTACACATGCTTCCCTACAACATAATCTGGGTTTACTGGGACCAACTTCCAACACCTCATACGGATCTCAAATTTTTCACACTCTATTTTACATTCAACCGCCTCTTTCTCGACATTACTTCTTTCAACACTTTTCTGCCCACCTTGTAACTTTCAAACCTTGCGCTTCTTCCATACTCCCTATCATTCTCAGATAGACCCAATCTCGGTCTCACTATCTTTCAAAATTTAACACATTTACACGGAGACATACTATCATTCTTATGCACGGTGGCGTTGTATACCCACAACGCCGCCCAACATTTACATCCCAATCATTATCACATTCACTCATCATAATGTGAATATCTCTGTCAACGTTCTCACCGCTCGCTCCGGGCCAATCCATTCGCACTGGGCATATAGCGTAGAGCACATGCCCCATGCCCCAATCACGCAACATTTGCTCAAAACTCCCATCCAACAAATTCAGGCCCATTGTCACTCAACATTCGCTACGGCTTGCACACACACATTGGCAACATCACTTGACCCACCATTTCGCTACAGTCTCACTCTTTGTTCCGAATCGCTACTGCATATGTGCAAAACTTACTCAAATGATCTACCATTACAAATCCATTCCCACATGCCCTCTAGCAGTCACAGGCAACGACACACAATCAATCACAACCATCTCAAATAACTCTTCATCTGCACCGCAACACAGGTGGATCTACATGCACACTCTTGATACTTACCCTTCTGACAGTCCGCACACGTAATCGCTACATCCGTACAAATTTTACTCAACTATACACAATCTCTCTCTCATACATTCCTATAATTTATTTTTCCCAGATGCTCAAACTTATCATGCACCAATAAACACATACCTAATGGCTGCGCTCTCTCCGAAAATACTGGCACATACACTTCATCCCATATTCCTTCCTGATGCAAAAATAAACTATACTTTACATACAAATAAATCTCTTAGTACTTCGCTTTATACACTTCTAACTCAGACGGCCAACTTCCTACTCTTACACCCCTAACACACACTCTCTTAACATATTTATTTTCATGCACTGATTTTGCATCTGCTTAATTTCTCTTCACTCAACAAATCATTTCTCACCCTTTGCAATATCTACCATACCTACAAAACTAGTTTTAGACACATCCTCCTTTAACCTTTCTATTTCCCCTGCCGCCCTTCCTAAAATTCCCCTCCGGAGCATCCACACTTATATCATGATTCTAATAAAATCCAATTCCTACAAAACATGCTGGCATACTGTCTTCATCCATGACTACAAAAATTATGTATTATTTCAAATCCCCTAACTGAATTTAATTGTACTCCCATACTAACACATCCCTTGTCCCTAAACCATGCATCCTTACACCTGGATTTCTTTATATCCCAATCGCACCTTCTTCCAATTCACCAACTACTGTAATTGACTCACCAACGACACCTGTGCCCCAGTTCACTAAACTACAATTATTCACTCTGGATTCACCACTACATCTGCTACTAATTTACCTTTCATTTCTATGTGACATGTTTCACGGCTACATTCACCTGCTTACTTCCTACAACTATCCCTAATGCATTCCATCTTCAACGATATCCTCAACTCCTACCCCTTATTCCTCATTTTCCTACAATCACCTTTTCTTAACTAGCCAGCTACAAGATCCTTTTCCATTAGTGAACATTTAAATCACATTCGTACCACTTTCATTCAATTCTTCCTTTATACTCCACCAGCCTATTCCATCCAAAGGACAATTGTACTGTAATTCTTAAACATTTCCCGCCACTACCAACAACATTCTCACTAACTTTTCTCCTCATCTAATTCCTTCCTTCTCACGCACTTCTTCCGGCATCTCATTCATCACCTTTTCATGCAACTCGTTCATGCTCGCAGGTACTCCGTCAATCAACCCATTTATTTCCAAACTACTCAACCCCCCAAACAGACATTCCCACACTCGATTCTCCCCTACATACTGTTGTTTCCCACAAATCCTACAGGTACTTGGTCCGGTCCCAGTCGCTCCTAACCCTATCATCTCGTTCAGTCCATATACGCGACATAGCATCTGGGCAACAATATTCTGTCTACCTTGTACATACTTCTACCTTAAAACTAACTCATTCAAATCCTGTATCGTTCTCGCAATTCTAGCATTCACACTCTCCTTTTAACCATATACTAGCGGTCGATGGTCCGGTCTGCATCACAAAATCTACCCCATACAAAAATACTTTCAACACTTTCACACAAAACCTTATAGCAGCCAATTCCTTTTCAATCACCGAATATTTCAACTCTGCCTTTCCAAACGCCTTGCTCACATTACCAATTACCTCAATTGTTCTCCCCATTCGCCTTCTGCATTTGTACTAAGTATCCTCCTATACTATACTTACTTGCATCCGTATACAGTTCTAGCTTATTCGTGATTCTCACTTATAATTCGGAAAGCCAACGCCACGCCTCTTGCAGCCTCCTCTTTTCAATCTCTCTTGAACGCCTGATCATTCGCCATCCCATTTCAATCTTACACAATTTCTCTTCCCGTCCATTCAGTAAGTGGTTTCTCGATCCCTGAACAATCTTTTATAAACTTCCTTCCAAACTCAATTAAACCCAAAATCCTTTCAACTCACGCACAGTCCGGGGACGTGGAAATTCCCTTACTTTATTCACGAACTTATCACTCTTCCTTACACCTCTTCCACTCACCATATGCCCTAGGAATTCCACCTCCCCAGCCAACCAAGCACACTTTCCAAGTTTTACTTTTATTCCTACTTCTTCCAACCTTTCTAACACTCGTTCGGCAGTTCATATTCTCTTCACAGTCTCTTACCTGCAATCAAAATATCATCTATAAAAACAGTTACCTTTCTTATGATCAAACCCAGCCAGAAATCCATTATTCACGTTCTTTGAAGGCAGCAGTCGCATTAGCCAGTCCGAACTTAATCTTCAGAACTGCAGGTAGAACTACTAGGTGCTGGCCGCAATATGCCTGCCCCCTCCTCCAGAGGCATCTGGTAATAGCCCTTACCAGATCTAATTTGTAAACACTTCATTCCATTCATCTTGTACACACAATCAGACACCACATTCATCGGAATCGCTCTTTCACAGTTACTTCATTCACCTTCCGATAATCCACAACACATTCGCAAACTTCCATCCGGCTTTCATGTACCGGTACATCGGCTATTCCAGGCGCTCGCAATTCTTCAATCACTCCCACCTCCTCTCAAGCTCCTCACACTGCTCCTCTATCTCACGATTGATAGATCGAGAGAAATGTCGGGGACGCTTGATATGGGGGGTGTCGTCTTCCAGAACTGTTTTAATTCCGGAAGCTTCGATCCCAAAACTGTCGTATCACCACGACTCAATGCCCTGCCTATCCCACAACATTCTCCCTAATCGTTTTCACGTTATCACTACATTTTCATCTACGTTTACTCTTTCTTTCAACTCTCACGTCCAATCATTAGCTCCTTTCGAATCACCTAATATCACTCGTTTACCTTCAATGCATCTTCCTATCATCCATTCACCACCGCATTTATTATTCCTACGCAATCTCCCTCACATATTCTCGGACTCGCTTCTTCTGACACTCGCAATGACGTTATATATAACCGATCTCCCATGTTCAAAACCCCATCATATACACACACATTTGCCCTGATTTAATTTATTTATGTCATTGTTGGCTATCCCGAGGCTATCCAGCCATGCCACTTTCACACTCACAACTTCTCCAATCTCACAGCACTTTTACTCCCTCTGTCGCAATTACAGGCACTCTTCCACAATTTTGCTCAACCTACCATCCTTCCTCAAATACACCTCCCTACACATCCTCTTCATACGTAATTCAATTACATTCATATTTCAGGACGGACTACCATCCCAAGATTTTTTCAAAAACTCACATCCCAATAAAATATCATATTTATCATTCACTTCAATCACACAAAATCACTCTATCCACCACTACACCCTAATTTCTAACCATTCACACTCTTCCAACCACTGCTACCCCTAAATTTCCAATCCTCTTACTTCCCGATAATTCCTAATCTCACGATTCCTCAATTTCAGCATCCATTCTAGATATGAGCATTCATACTACAATTCGTATCTACTTAAGGTAATTAATCTTACTCCTTACAAATACACTCTGCACACTCATGCACTCGCCGTCTTTCCAAAACCTCCTCATGCAACAACCCTCACGTACATGCATCACACGCACCGGCTTGGTGATCCGGAGGATCCAAACCATTTGAACCTCCTCCTTCACACTCAGTTTCCCGACTACCGGCTACAGTCACCTCTCGCTTCATACACTTGATACATGCCTTCCCATTCCACATTCGTCACACTTCGCCTCGGTTCTGAATACATTCGCATAATGCCCATTCTACTACAGCTGCCACATATTACATCTACCTCGGGTACCCTACAAACTAATAGTACAATATGACCCACCTGTCCGCACCGGGTAGCATTTTAAACCCCATCTTTCGTAATACACTCCCTACCAAATGTCCCGATTGCCCACACTCAAACATTCCTAAAGCCCACCTACACCATCTTTTTGTATGTCCTTCCTTCCACATCTAAAACACTTCGCCTGACTTCCACTCATCGACCTTCCTTGTACACTCACTATCCCAACCTGTCCAACCCGTTGTTCCCTTACAAACCCACCATTCATCCTCCCTGGCACCTCCACATTACTTGCTCTTACACTCCTATCTATTACACCATCGGCCATTCTCATTGGGCCCCCTAACACGCATCCCTAAAGCTTCCAACTCTGGTACTCTCTCATCTACCCCAGCCCCACTTACACTTCTGCTCTCTTTATAACCCTGCTGCTTTCATAATCTTCTACGATTTCCAAAATTCTCCTGTCAACCTTTCATTCGTCCATCTTTCTTCTCCTTCCGCTCAAATTCACAAAATCCTCTAACTCCATCTGGCACTGTCCTCATAACTTCCGTACTAACTCCTTACATTCATCTATCCCATCATCCCCAAACTTCTTCCTGCCAACGTCTCCAGCCTACAAGCATACAGTGACAAGGTTTCCCAGCTTTCATCTTTGCCTCTTTCAAATTCATTCTTCCTTATACTTAACACTGCCATACGCCTCGCTGCTCAACTAGTCTAGCTTTCACCTTGTCATACTCAACATCCCCCACACTGGCCACAACCCCATACATATCAAGCAAAAACCCAGTCAATATTCTCCAATTCTCGTGCCCACTCTTACTTTCCATACTTATCCTGACAAAACCTTCATACCCTAAAGAAATCAAGTGCACATCCCTACTTATACTTTTCACACTGGGTACCTCCCTCACATACATAGCCTTCTCAATTTCTTTCCTCACTTTCGCTACTTTCACTCTGTCCTTCATACCCTCTTCCGAATACAAAAGAGTCCACTTCACTTTACATTCATCTTACTCATTACACTCTTTCTTCCCTTTTATCCACTTTTATCCACTCCACCTCCATCCACCTCACTATCACTACTGCCTTCACCCTCTCCCTTCTTCCTGCCTTCCCACTTCCTCTTACCCTCTTCTTACCAGTTTCCTCTCCTTTCCCTTCTTCCTTTTTCTTCCCCTGACTTATCCTTACTTTCCCTCTGTTCCTTCCCTTGCTTTTCATTCCCTTTTCCTACTCTGGGAATCTCTATCTGAGAGAAACATTTTCGCTATAATGCTGGCATTTCTCAGTGCAATCCTTCCTTCCAAGGCTGGCAAGTTGGTCTCCAGCCTGAGATTGCACAGCTTGGTCCACATGGGTGCACCTAGCATGAGTCTCATGGCATTATTTTGAACTACCTCTAGGTAGCTTTCTTCGGTTAGCTTTGTTAGGGCAGGAGCACCATAGTCTACCAGCTCTAGTGCAGGCTAGGTAGTACGACTTCTGTAAATGCTCATTTGCTCCTTCCCTTAGAGAGGACATATATCTCATGGCTGCAAGCCTTGCATTTGATTTTTCCTTAAGTACTTAATTTCCTCATTGAAGTTCAGCTGTTTGTCTATGATTACTCCTAGATACATGTAGCTGTCCACCCATTCTAGGGTTCTGTTCCTATGGTGAGGCGTTGTGAGGATTTTGGGCTATTGTTGTCATGGCCTTTGTTTTGTTAATGTTTATTTTAGGCCCAGTTCGTTGGACTTTTGTTTATGTCGTTCAGTGCCCTCTGCATTCTAGCCATCCTGACAGATCCCCGTGCTACTAAGCACACATCATCTGCATAAATGAAAATCTCTACCCTTGAGGCAGTTGAGAGAGGCTATATTCTCCATGAGGATGTTGAATAGTAAGGGGCTGAGGATTCCTCCTGTGGGGTTCCATTTTCCAAGTCATGAAATGATGAGATTACTCCTTGAATTTGACTCTGGCTTGCCTTCCAAGTGCATAGTTCTTTGTCCAAGCGAGGAGATGACCCTGACCTCTTCCTTGCTAGGGATTGTAGCATTGTTGCGGTGGTAACTCAAAAGCCTTTTCAAAGTCAATGAAGACTATTGTTGCCTTCCTCTGATTTACATAGCTGAGGACGTCTGTTATACATTCGGTTGTACCAATTCCTTCCTACACACACACACACACACACTCTCTCTCTCTCTCTCTCTCTCTCTCTCTCTCTCTCTCTCTCTCTCTCTCTCTCACAAAACGTCTGCAACATTTACCAGAATAAGTGGTCCATTTTCTGCACTAGGTGCAGAAAGAATGAAATCTCTTCTACTAAAACTACTCTGACGGAGATCGCAGAGTTCCTCTTATACCTTAGAACCTCCAGAGGCTTGGCCCCTTTGACTATAAAGGGCTACAGGGCTATGCTTAGCTCAGTCTTCAGGCACAGAGACCTTGACTTATCCTCAAATCAGGATATTTTTGATTTAATAAAATCTTTCGATACAAGTAAGCATAAGAGGACAGTACCAGTAGCGTGGAACCTAGACGTGGTCTTAAAACGGTTGTCTCGTCCACCTTCCGAGCCTATCAGCACCTCTTTGCTCAGTGATCTGACTAAGAAGACCCTCTTCCTGGTGGCTTTGGCAACAGCTAAGAGGGTTAGTGAATTACAAGCAATAGATAGAAGGATCGGTTTCCTTGGTGAAGGCAGTCTGTTCTTATACGCTAGGATTTCTCACAAAGAATAAGAATCCTTCTAAACCCTGGCCTCATTCTTTTAAGGTCAAGAATTTGGGTGAAATTCTAGGAGCTGAGGGGGAAGAAAGAGTTCTTTGCCCTGTAAGGGTATTAAAGTTTTATCTGAAGAGAACCGAGAAGATAAGAGGGCCCTCAAGTAATTTATGGACTTAGTTCAAGCATCCGTCACGCCCTCTTACAAAGAATGCTATATCTTTTTTCATAAGAGAACTCATTAGAAGCCCACTCTCAAGTTGGAGAAAAGCTTTTATCTTCTCTGAAGGTTAAAGCACATGAAATCAGGGCAATGTCTACGTCCTTAGTATTTAAACATAATATATCTCTGTCAGACATTCTCCAAGCAACATTTTGGAGATGTAAATCAGTATTTGCATGCCACTATTTAAGGGACGTGGAGACAGTGTTTAGTGAAAGCAGTACTTTGGGTCCTTTGTCGGTGGCTGGCATGGTGTTTGGGAGAGGGAATGTAAGAAGCATCCCTTCCATCCTTTCTCTTCGCCTTGATCTATGTTTTTGAGTCCTAAGGGATTCTGGGGGTATTATATAATTGGATACCCTCCAGTTTTTTAATGGCGGAGGATTGGTGTTTTTTAATATTTTTGGTGTAGGTAACAGCATTGTTATCTGGTTGTCTTATGTTAGTACTGTGCCCTGGGCAGGGGCAACTTTGCATAACTTACTAGAGTTCAGTGATGTCTCTCACTCTAAGTCTCCCACCAATGTAATAGGCGATCCAGAGCCATGCCCCCTCGCCTCTACCGAGTAAGATGAGCGCCAACCAGAGGCAGTATCTTACTGCAGCAGCTTTCTTACTAGGTAAGGAAACAACAAGTATTGTCCCAATCCTAGCAATTTACTGTTCTCAAATTCATTAGAGGATACAATGTTTTGGGGATAGAGTAGTCTATGAATCCCACCTCCTATCAATATGGAATGAGCTATGTAATTACTTGATAAGTCACTTTTATACAAATGACATTTTTATAATAAAATAAAGTTGTATATACTTACCAAGTAATTACAGAATGGGAGCCCGCCATCCTCCCCTCGCATGGACATAATGGTATAAACAAATTGAAGCTTTTTGCTTAGTTGTTCCTCTTCTTCCCTGAAAGTGGGCAGGGCTAGACACCTACACCAGAACAAAAGAATCACTACCACGAGTTTCAAATTTTAGCTGCCAATACTAGAAACGTTAGCTATGTAATTACTTGGTAAGTATATATAAAACTTTATTTTATTATAAAAATGTCATTTTTATCACAGTTGAAGAATTGCTTTGGAAAATAGCCATTTCGTATATGTAACCTATACTTTCTACGCGATCAGCAGTTAAAAATTTGAAGTTCACGGTAGTGATTCAGTTGTTATAAGTGTAGGTAACGACCCTGCCCTCTGTCGGGGAACGGTAGGTACAACAAAACAGAGAAAATCACTTCTTTTCTGCCGATGTTTGACTCAACATTGAATGTTTTGTTGGTTGGGTTTGAAGTTTTCTACATAGCTTTTCCAAGGAATTGGTGAAGTATTGTTGATTTTGGTAGCTTTTCAACTTAGCTGTTATCCTACAATATGTCTGATTCTAGCTCATCAAGTGTTAGATATTGTAGTGAAGGATGTAAGACTCGTAGGACTAAAGTGACTTACGATAGTCATACAGTTTGTTTGGGATGAGAAAAAGTGGAAAGTTTTGAAAGCTCATTTGGGTAAATTAGGGATAGGAAAAGGAAGGCGGCAGTTAGAGCTGAGAGTAGGGCTGTGAGCTGAGAACCTATCTCTAACATTCAAGTCTTAGACCTTAATGTTCCTCCTTCTCCTGCCCTTTCATTATCCCCCATCCATAGTACTCCAAATATTTTTCCATCAACTCCTGTTCCTGGCTCCCGTGCTTCCAATCCTGATGCCGTAGCCAGCCTCGAGAGTAAATTTGATCTTGCTGTCAACACTGTATGAAAATTAGGTGAGTCGC
This sequence comes from Macrobrachium rosenbergii, assembly GCF_040412425.1. Taxonomy (NCBI): domain Eukaryota; kingdom Metazoa; phylum Arthropoda; class Malacostraca; order Decapoda; family Palaemonidae; genus Macrobrachium; species Macrobrachium rosenbergii. The sequence goes on along the minus strand of NC_089780.1, from coordinate 32,265,773 downwards.
GTAAGGTCCTGATGGACGAAGTTCACAGTTTTAAACAAGTGTCGGTGTCAGTGCCAGTGGAGGAGGTGGCTGTTCGTCCTGCTGAGGAAGGTCGCTGTCGCGCTCCCCTGAACCTGGGAGTAGACATACCGGAGGTCCAATGGAGGTCAGTGGGGTTTGCCAACGGGCAGTCGACCCCTCATCCAATTCTGTAGTGTGTAGTTCTGACAACCATTGGAAAGGTGTCACTGTGATTGCCCACCAGTTGTCATCGGATTCTGATCTCTCCAGTCCGGTGAAGAGACGTGTGGTTTTTCCGAGCGAGTCTTGTCCTTTAAAGAGACGGCCTGATAGGGAGCCCTCTCCCATTTCTCCCAAGCGCTCTAGAGACCCTGCTCTTAGTCCACAACCAGGTTGCAGTAAGTGTTGCAGCCGGGCTCGTTATTCTCCCGATCACTCCCATGCTGAGCGTCAGTTGTTGGTTCCTAAGCGCTCTTCCAGCATTCAGTGTATTCACCAGAGGGCCATCCAGTCTCTGAACACCAGTCTCGGACTCCAGAGCACCCTGCGCCAACGGAGTGTGCGGCGCCAACCGAGCGCCCATATTCTTCTGCTTTGCCTGCTTTAGTGTCAGAGAATTCATGTTTTACACACATTAAGAAACAGGTGGATGGTGTGCTTGGCTTGCTGCACAAGGTGCCAGCCTCGCTTAAGCTTTCTCAAGAGGCTTCTTTGTCTCCAGTGTCTTCTGAAGAGGAAGAGGTTGTCCAGGAGTCCTCTCCTACTGCATATGCTTCGTTGATGAAGTATTTTTTAGCGTCTTTCCCCTCGCATTTCCAACCAGCTGCTCCGGTTTTGCCCACCTCTACCTTTCTGATGAGGAATCAGTCAGACTCTAGCTTTCTCCTACCGAAGATGGTTCTCTCTTCTTCAGCTAGGAAGGGTCTCTCGGAAGTAGATTGGTTGTCTGTTAAGAGGGAGCAAGGGAGGAGGCTGCTTTTGGTTTTCCTCCAGCAAGATTGAAAGCTAGGAGATATCTCTCCTATTCTACAGGAGAAGCTCCATGCTTGGGAGGCGTTGCCTCTTCCCAAGGTGACTTCTTAGTATTAATCGACTTGGCGAGACATTTGGCTTTTTCTTCAGCTAAGGTATTCTTTGCTGCATTGGAATTCGACCACTTAGTGAAACACCTATTTAAGGTTCTCGAGGTGTTCAGTTTTCTGGACTAGATGACAGGAGTGCTAGCTAGAAAGATTGAAGAACATGATGTGCTAGCAACGGACTTGTCTTCTGACTAGCTAGGTGTCTTATCCTGTGCGGATGAGGCAGTAAGGGATGTCTCCTCTGAACTGGCAACTCTTTTTGCCATTGGAGTCATCAAGAAAAGGGAACTGTGGTGCTCTTTCACCACAAAAGGAGTTACAACCGTACAGGAATCTGCTCTTCTGTACTCCCCTTTGGACAGACATTTCTTGTTCTCGCAGTCGGTGATTAAGGAGATTGCCACTGACTTAGAGAAGAAATCCATGCAAGATCTTCTAGCCCAGTCAGCGAAGCGCCCCGAGGAGCCTTCTGCTTTGGTTCCATCCAAGTTGGTATCTCCTCTACAGCAGCAGCCCTCTCGAGGCGGCAGATAGGGCTTCTCTAGACCTTGTTCCAGGGTGCGATCTTCAGCAAGGTCTGTCAAGAGGGCTTCCAGCAAACCCTCTTCCAGAAAGTGACTTACCCATCCTTCGTGCACCTGTAGGGGCCAGATTCTCTCTTTTGGAAGAGGTGGAGTGCCAAAGGCGTGGAACGTTGGACAATCAAGGTTTTAAAAGAGGGTTACTCAATTCCCTTCAAAGAGTACCCTCCTCCCGTAACTTCACTGATCACACTGAATGATAACACTGGATATGCAAGACGCATATTTCCATATTCCTGTCCATCCGGGGTACAGGAAATACCAGATTTGTCTTCGGGGGCAGAGTCTTCAGTTTCGAGCACTTTGCTTCGGTCTTTCCACTGCACCCCAGGTATTCATGCGAGTCCTATCACCTCTGGCGAAATGGCTTCACCTGTTAGGTATAAACATTTGTCTATACCAGGACGACTGTCTCCTCCACTCCCCATCACAGGAACAATGCACGAAGGATCTATAAGTAACCCTTCTCCTTGCCAAAGAACTTGGACTTTTGATAAATCAGGAGAAATCTCAGCTAGTCCCTACTCAGGAGATTCTCTATTTAGGGATGAAGATCAACTCTCTGAGTTTTGGGGTTTTTCTCTCCCCCAAGAGGATAGAGTCCTGCCTGAGATTGGTGCAAGATCTCCTTTCTCTTCCAGTTTGCCCTGTGAATCGGCAGCTGAGTCTGCTGGGAACCCTATCATCCATCGAACAGTTTGTGCAACTAGGGAGACTTCACATGAGGCCCCTCCTGTTTTTCCTAAGGGCAAGCTGGAACAGAAGGGAGCAACCAGAAAAAGTGATGTTTCCGGTTACGGCAGAGATAAAAGAGGACCTCTGGTCGTGGACATCCAGAGACAGACTGTCTAGAGAGAAAGTCTCTTCATATTCTGAGCCCCGACCTATCCTTTCATGCAGATGCCTTGGACCTAGGTTGGGGAGCACTTTTGGGCACCCTAGAAACTTCTGGCACATGGTCCCTGGAGCAAAGGAAGTTGCACATCAACGTCAAGGAGTTGTCAGCCATCCTTTTAGGCTTGAAGCTCTTTGTGGAAGTAGTCACAGACTGAAACGTGGTGATTCATTCGGACAACACCATGGCTCTCTCATACATCAAGAAGCAGGGCGGAACTTACTAGTTCTCCCCGTGCAAGGCGGCAAGAAAACTGCTCATTTGGGTGGACCAGAAACAGGTCAGGATTATCACGAGATTCATCCAAAGGAGGATGAATATCTGGGCAGATGAACTAAGTCGACGAGGACCAGTCCTCTTGACAAAGTGGACTCTGAATTCAACAGTCTGCGACAATCTCTGGAAGTTGTGGGGCAGACCGACAGTGGATTTGTTCGCCACTTCGAGAAATTACCGCCTTCCTGTATTTTGCTTGCCAGTTCTGGACCCATAGGTGTGGGCGACGGATGCCATGTTGGTAAACTGGTTGAATCTGGACCTTTACGCTTTACCTACTTTCAATATGGTGAGAGCAGTGATCAAGAAGTTCCAGGCTCACAACAGTGTGTCAGTGACACTGATAGCTCTCTTCTGGCCACTCAAGGAATAGTTCCCAGACCTTCTAAAACTTCTTGTGGCCTTTCTGAGGTTACTTCCTCAAAGTCCTCAGCTTCTCAAACAGCCCCACCTCTGGAAATTTCATCAAGGCCTATCCGTTCTAACTCTGACAGAATTCAGACTATTCAGAGACATGTCAGAGCTAAGGGGTTTTCAAAACAAGCTGTGGAAGCTATTAGCAGATGTAGACGGCATTCTACCAGCAGTCTATCAGGCCAAGTGGTCCATCTTCCGCAAGTGGTGCAGCGACAATAATGTCTCGTCTGCTAAGACCACTTTAGCTCAAATAGCGGATTTCCTTCTTTTCTTAAGGAACAGTAATAAGCTCTTCTCATCAACTATTAGAGGCTACAGATCAATGTTGGGTTCAGTTTTTAAGCAGCTGTGAGACATCTCTGTTTCATGGAATTTAGATGTGGTGCTGAAATGGTTAAGAGGCCCTGCTTATGAACCTCTCCATTCCATTTCTCTTAAGAATTTAACAAAGAAAACTCTTTTCTTAGTAGCCTCGGCCATGGCTAAATGAGTGAGCGAGCGGCAGGCAATTGACAAACGTATTGGTTTTTTGCAAGGGGATGCTGTCTGCTTTTTTCTAGCCAAGAACAAGTCTATGTCTAATCCCTGGCCACATTCATTCTCCATTAAGGACCAGAAGAGGAGGAGAGTTCTGTGTCCAGTAAGAGCTTTGAGGTTTTATTTGGACAGGACGAAGAAGATCAGAGGACCTGCCAGTAACCTCTGGTGTTCCGTGAGAAACCCAGCTAAACCCATGTCAGAGAATGAATTGTCATTCTTTCTTAGAAGCCTTATTTTAGAGGCACACTCTCAAATACAGGAAGATGATCTGCCTTCTGTTAAGATGAGCGCGTACAAGATTAGGGTGGTGGCCATGTCCTACGCATTTAGACATAATATATCACTCTTAGCTATCCTCCAGTCAACATACTGGAAGTGCAACTCCATTTTTGCCTCATACTGTTTGAAAGAGATAGAGACAACTTTTGAGAATAGCAGTACCTTAGGTCTGTTGTTGGTGGCTGGCTTGTTACTGGGGGAAGAAGCATAGAAAGCGCCACTTCCTATCTGTAGTTTCTTCGCCTTGAATTTTGGTTGTTGAGTTTTTTTTGGGCAACTTGGGGGTACATGTACCCAGAGTGCCCATCAGTCTATGGAAGTGGTATGATGGTTTTAATTTTTATGGTTGTTGGTGTAGGTAACGATTTTATTTTGATCTTTTTTTATTTGGTACTGCGCCAAGGGCAAGGGCAAATTTTTTTTTGTCGCTTTTGAGTATTCGGAAAACTCCTTTACTCAAAAGCACCCTCTTTAAAGTAGGGACTTATCTCGGCTATTCCGCTAAGTCACTACAGGTCAAGATGAGCACTGACCAAAAGGCAGTAATCTCCTGCTGTGGCTCTCTTACCAGGTAAGGATACAACAAGCATTTTTACTGATGTTAACAGACTTCATGTTTCAGACTCATCTTCATATCTGAATATTTTTGAAACAGGATATGCCCATTTATCCCACCACCTATCAATGTGGGGTTCAGCTATGTAATTACTTGGTAAGTTACATATATGAAAATGGTATTTTCATGGTAAAATTAAGTTTCATATATACTTACCAAGTAATTACAGATCAAAGCTCGCCCTCCTCCCCTCTGATGGACATTAAGCACAAAAGAAGTGATTTTCTCTGTTTTGTTGTACCTATCATTCCCCAACAGAGGCTGGGGTCATTACCTACACTTATAACAATTGAATCGCTACTGTGAACTTCAAATTTTTAACTGCTGATCGTGTAGAAAGTATAGCTATGTAATTACTTGGTAAGTATATGTGAACCTTAATTTTATCATGAAAATACCATTTTTCTGCCTTGGAATGCTGATGCTGCATTATCATCAGCCAGTGAGAGCTTTCCTGTAATCTTTAAGTTCTGAAATTGTAATGCTGAAATTAGCTAGCCAGTCATCCCCCAAGCAGTTTTTAAAGTCCTTTCCATAGCTTTTTACAACCCCCAGACAGTAATGTTCACAAGAGATTTACCATAATTTAACACATAATTTTGCCATCAGTTAGGATATGTATTTATGATATATCCTCTTGCCACACACCTGATGCTTTCTCAGTCTCTGCAAGCACTTTTACACAAACCTGAGAGAACATTTTTCTCATATTAAGGTCATATCAAGGTCTTTTTTTCTCTTTGTTACTGGACGGATGCTTGATTTCTTCCTACCAATTCTTTTGCCCACTTCAGTAAAGCTTGTGTTTCTTTGTAAAAGATCTAAGATTCTTATTTTCTCCTCAAGCATTGGAACTTTTTTTCTCTTCTCAGCTGCTTTTTAGGAAGTATTTGTCATAGAACCGAGGTTGCCTACAACACAGTTAGCAAAGAAATGAGATGATGAGTGTAAGATGTACTTACACTCATCTGAGAGCCTAATTTCTGTGGTAATGTTGTGACATTTAATTGTAGCTACAACAGTATTTAGTGAAAATACAAAGATTTATTGATCAATTATAAATACTTCAAATGTTCTGTTATATTTTGTGGTACATACATCTTTTTCTTGGCTTTGGTTTAACACTTTCTTGAATACAGGGATAAGCATTAGTGCTCTTATACAGGTTATCAAAATTACATATATATTCTTGTTCTTTTAACAGAATAAACTCATTGAATTGTTTGTCAGTAAAGAATGACAATTGTAGAGCGTGTACTTCTAATGCAAAATGCCTGATTGTTCCCTTTTGAATGACTGCCTTATCATTAATAATCATAGGAAATGGGTACACAGTGATTACAGTAATACCCCGAACTTGCGTGATTCGAGTTGCACGAATTCACAGACACATGAATTTTTCATTGGAACCTAACTAGTGGTCATACATGAGTTTTTCACAGACACACGAACATTTGCAAACAGTGAGAAACCCTGCAAAAGTGTTTGTTTAACCCTTAAACGCCTGTTGGACGTTTTAAACGTTGTCCAAAATTGTCTGTCGAATGCCGAGTGGACGTTGCAAACGTCGACTGAAAATGCTTTTTTTAAATATTCGCGGAAAAATAATTATAGGCCTAGTTTGCGGAAGATTTCAAATCCCGCGCCTCGGCGGATGCTGGGAGTTCACGGATCCAGCTGTTGTTTTGTTTCTGAGCGTCACCCAGACGCGCATGCGCGAATTTCCCCCATCTCGCATCAGAGAGCATCAGAGTAGCACCTTGCGGGAGCGATATTTTGACGCAGACGTGTTTTGCTGAACTTTTGCGATTGTTAGCGAATTCGTGATGCAACAGAATGTTTGCAGAGATGTCGCAAAGGCGTCAGGAGCGTGAAAGGCGCACATTGCCTGTCGGAAGTGAGCGTGTGAGGCGAGTTTTGGACTTGGATGCTGGAGAAGGACCCAGCAACCAGAGTGACCCAGCTTCTCAGCAGCGTGTTGTTCGGCCACGTGTGACCTATGGCGACCAAGGACCACATCCCGTTCCTTTTACGACCCCTAGGAAGCATCAGGGTGTCCTGAGGGGCATCCGAAAACATTTGGGAGGCCTCCAACAAAAGGACATTGATGAGTACTTGTTGGAGCTCGATCAAGAGCAGGTCGAAAGTCCTGATTTCGGTGGTAGTTGGTCATCTAGCGATGACGACATAACGCCTGACGTCAGCGATGACGAATATTTGCCACCAATGTCCGTACGGGATCCTCAGCAGGAAAGTGAATTAGAGTTTAGTGGGTTTAGTGCCTGAGAGGGAGAAAGTGAGTTGGAGGAGGAAGAGGATGGCTCGATTGTGGCTGGTGGGGACGAAACAGAAAGTGATGGGGAAAGTGAAGGAGACGGCCTAGCTGGGAGTGTGAGAGTGCGAAGACGTGCCCGTGCACATGCGCGTGCGCGAGCGCAAACCCGTAGAAGGTCGCAACGTCGCGGCAGCTCAGGTGAAGGCCGTTCGTCCAAAAGTGATGAGGGGTGGTCGGAGGACCCCACCCCACCTAACATGCACCCATTCACGGCAGTACCTGGACTGACCGTCCCTGTGCCTCTTACAGTACTGGGGTTCATTCAGCTTTTCCTGACGCGGTAATTGCTTGAATTCCTGGTTGCGGAGACGGTAGATTACGCTCGGTACTGCCGTGAGGAATTGCGGACGACGTTGTCGCACCGCTGGCGGGCTGCAACCTCACGGACATGGCGCACTTTTTGGGGCGCCACATATTCTTTGGGATGATGCCTGCTGCTGACGTCAGGCAATGTTGAGGCGGAATTTTTTGCACGCCTAATGTGGCGGCATTATGTCCCGTGATAGTTTCCTGGCGTTGGACAGGTATTTCAACGTTTTTTCAACCGAAGGGCTATACCCGGAATAACCCCGACCGCCTCATCTTAGTCCGCCCAGTGTTGGAGTTCATTCGTGAACGGTGCCAGACCCTCGTGGTTCCTTCAAGAACCTTTCTTTGGATGAGGTATGATGCCATACAAAGGGCGTCTAAGTATCAAAGTGTACAACCCGAAGAAGCCAAAGAAGTATGGTGTAAAGTTATTTTTATTACGGAAGCCAACACTGGATACGTCGTGGACTTCTTGGTGTATTCTGGGGTCTTCTCCACGCTGCGTGACACTGTCTTCGGTCTTGTGAATCGTTTCCATAACCAGGGATACCACCTGTTTATGGATAATTATTATAACTCGGTATCCCTGGCCCAGGAACTGTATGAAGCAGGTGTGCACGTCAGTGGTACCCTTCGGTTGGTGCGTGGGGCCCCGAATGTCCTCAAGAGGTTTGCTAGCCACCCACAACATCTTGCAAGAGGAGAGACAGAGTGGCGGCGGAAGGGAGATGTCTTCGTCATCTGTTGGAAGGGGGTCCGACTCGTGCCCATGATTACGACAAGTCATGAGCCCATTCAAGAGGAGACCACCCAGCGGAAGAAGACACGCCGGCAGGGCCGAGTTACGTATGAGGAGTTTCGTGTCCAACGCCCTACTGTCATCGGGCACTACAACAGGCACATGGGAGGAGTTGATCTCTTTGATCAACTCATCCAGTATTATCCCTTCGCCAGGAGAACCAGCAGGTGGACACAGAAGCTCCTCAAATACCTCCTTCAGTTGGCCCTCCAGAATGCCTACATCATTTACTGTGGGTATAATTCGGATGCTCGGAGGTTGACACACATCCAGTTTCTTGAGGTGGCTGGGAATGCCCTCATCAACTTCGATCCGGAGGAGTGGCCTTCCAACGGCGCCCCCCTGCCCCGAGCTCCAGCTCTGCCCCGAGAGGAAAGGTCAGATGTCGTGAGATACCCCGACATCATAATTCCTCATCCTGCCGGCGCCGCCCCTGCTGCCGCCGACCTTGATGATGACGCCGCCCCTGAAGATGCCGCTGCCCCTGAAGGTGCCGCCGCCCCTCGAATTCCAGTGTCCCGTCGGGTAGCCGACCCTGTGTGTCAGCTGCAGCCAGGAGATCACACACTGGAGCTCATCGAAGGGGGCAGACAGAAACGGTGCCGGGTGTGCCATATGAATGGCAAGAGGAGAGACAGCCGGTACGTGTGTCGCACCTGCAAGGTAGCACTTTGCAGGTTGGATGAGTGTAACCGCAGGTACCACAATGCGGTTATTTATTGAGTGCGCCTGCCCGAGCGACACGGGAGGGATGCAGCGAGCCGCCGAAGGGCGCCCACCAGCAGTAAGGGCGCGTGTCTCCCTCCTCCGCTTGTGCCCGTCATGTCGGGAGGAAAAAATGCAAGACTCTTCAATGGAGGAGGGAGAAAACAAGAAACAGCAACGAAGAGTCAGGATTACGAGTGAGTATTCTGCATTTATTTTTTTAGTTTTATATTTACAAGTGAGTATTCTGCATTGAATTTATTTTTAGTTTTATATTTACGAGTGAGTATTCTGCATTGAATTTATTTTTAGTTTTATATTTATTACAAGTTTTTATATATCTGTATTCATTGCTGTTTTGTATAATTTTGTTTTATGCAAAAACAAAGTTTTTCACAACTATTCCTTTTAGTTATGTTTTAACAAAGTAAAAAACAATATAATTTATATGTGTCTATGTATGAATGTCTGTATATATGTAGTATATATAAATATATATATATATATATATATATATATATATATATATATATATATATATATATATATATATATATATATATATATATATATATATATATATATATATATATATATATATATATATATATATATATATATATATATATATATATATATATATATATATATATATATATATATATATATATATATATATATATATTTTTTTTACTTGAGTCTCTTTTGGGTAAGCAAAAAATCTCATATTCTGGTGATATTCAATCCTTTACCTTCATTTTGCAACAAACGGAAAGTCTCTAGCATAATATTTAGATTTTTGGTGAATTTTTGAAAAAAATAATTTCCTCCGCTCCGCGCGCGCGGAATCAGCTGAAAATCGTGTCATTTCTTGCGTCAGCTTGCCGTAATTTTTTCGCCCTTTCATATTATTCGTTACATAAAGTGTTATACATCAAAATGTGCGCAATTTCATGTAGAATACAACAAAAATATATCATTCCTTTAGCTCTTCACAGTTTTTAAATATTTACATCGAAATAACGATAAATAGAAAAAAATCAACCTTCGGTCAACTTTGACTCGACCGAAATGATCGAAAACGCATCCGTAAGCCATAATTATTACATTCGAGTAACAATCAATCATTTACCTTCATTCTGCAACAAACGGAAAGTCTCTAGCACAATATTTAGATTTTTGGTGAATTTTTAAAAAAAATTTTCCTTCGCTCCGCGCGCGCGGAATCCGCTGAAAATCGTGTCATTTCTTGCGTCTGCTTGCCGTAATTATTTCGCCATTTCATATTATTCGTTACATAAAGTGTTATACATCAAAATGTGCGCAATTTCATGTAGAATACAACAAAAAATAAATCATTCCTTTAGCTCTTCACAGGTTTTTAATATTTTCGCCGAAATAACGATAACTGACAAAATTTTAACGTTCGGTCAACTTTGACTCGACCGAAATGATCGAAAAACGCATTCGTAAGCCATAATTATTACATTCGAGTAACAATCAATCATTTACCTTAATTTTGCAACAAACGGAAAGTCTCTAGCACAATATTTAGATTTTTGGTGAATTTTTGAAAAAAATAATTTCCTCTGCTCCGCGCGCGCGGAATCAGCTGAAAATCGTGTCATTTCTTGCGTCAGCTTGCTGTAATTTTTTCGCCCTTTCATATTATTCGTTACATAATGTGTTACACATCAAAATGTGCGCAATTACATGTAGAATACAACAAAAAATAAATCATTCCTTTAGCTCTTCACAGTTTTTAAATATTTACATCGAAATAACGATAAATAGAAAAAATCAACCTTAGGTCAACTTTTGACTCGACCGAAATTATCGAAAAATGCATCCGTAAGCCATAATTATTACATTCGAGTAACAATCAATCATTTACCTTCATTTTGCAACAAACGGAAAGTCTCTAGCACAATATTTAGATTTTTGGTGAATTTTTGAAAAAAAAATTTCCTTCGCTCCGCGCGCGCGGAATCCGCTGAAAATCGTGTCATTTCTTGCGTCTGCTTGCCGTAATTTTTTCGCCGTTTCATATTATTCGTTACATAAAGTGTTATACATCAAAATGTGCGAATTTTCATGTAGAATACAACAAAAAATAAATCATTCCTTTAGCTCTTCATAGGTTTTTAATATTTTCGCCGAAATAACGATAACTGACAAAATTTTAACGTTCGGTCAACTTTAACTCGACCGAAATGATCGAAAAACGCATTCATAAGTCATAATTATTACATTCGAGTAACAATCAATCATTTACCTTCATTTTGCAACAAACGGAAAGTCTCTAGCACAATATTTAGATTTTTGGTGAATTTTTGAAAAAATAATTTCCTCCGCTCGCGCGCGCGGAATCAGCTGAAAATCGTGTCATTTCTTGCGTCAGTTTGCCGTAATTTTTTCGCCCTTTCATATTATTCTTTACATAAAGTGTTATACATCAAAATGTGCGTAATTTCATGTAGAATACAACAAAAAATAATCATTCCTTTAACTCTTCACAGTTTTTAAATATTTACATCGAAATAACGATAAATAGAAAAAATCAACCTTCGGTCAACTTTAACGCGATCGAAATGGTTCAAAAATGCAATTGTAAGCTAAAAAAAACTTACAGTCTAGTAATATTCAATCAATTTCCTTCATTTTGGCAACAATTGGAAAGTCTCTAGCACAATATTTTGATTTTTGGTGAATTTTTGAAAAAACTTTTTTTACGTCGCGCGCGGACTCCGCTGAATTCATGCATCATTTTGTGATAATATTTTCTCTGTGTTGCTTTAATCGTTTTACAATCTGTTATATATCAAAATCATCGCAATTTAGTGTACAATACAACTAAAAAAATTAATCATTAGCTTTAACCATTTTCCTTACAGCGCGATTTTTACAATTATATACGAGTTTTTTTTTAACGTCATATATTCCAATATTTATATATGATAATGATATTTTTTCATTTCTGATGATTGCATACTAAACATCAGGCAATGGAAAAAAAATGCAAAAATGAACTCTTAATCTTGAAAACTTACAGTCTAGTGATTTTTTAAAAAATTTTTTCGCTTTTTGGTACAATTGGAAAGCCAGCATACAGTACGTTTTTGAAAATTTTAAAGGGTTAATTTTTTGTCATTTATAAGTTTTCTTTTTTTTTATGTGTAAATTAAATAACATTAAATCATTTTTAAAATAATAATTTTTCTCTCTCTCTGTGTTGCTTTAATCATTTTACAATGAATTTTTATATCATGTATACAGGTATGTTTATTTGTATGATAAGTAAACTTTTACCTAATGAGCTTTACCAATTTTCAAATATTAATAAGATTAATAAAATTAAATAATAATAATAATAATTTTTTAATAATAATAATAATTCCAATAATTATAATAATAAAACTGTTTTTACAAAATTTGTATTATTTTGAACAAACAAACTTCCCTGGTCTTTTGTAAGAAAGGTCGAAGGCCAAAATGTCAGACATGTCATTTAACATGACAACTAAGCGCGCTAATGTCAAAAATTTCTTTTTTTAAAAACTTTTTCCTCTTCGGCGCTACTCTCTCTCTCTCTCTCTCTCTCTCTCTCTCTCTTTTGTGTCCATCATAATTCATAAAAAATTTCACTTTTAAGGGTTAATTTTTTATAATAATCTCTTCTCTCTCTTTTCTCTCTTTTATGTGTTATTCTCTGTAAATAAGTGATAAATAATTATTAAAAGTAAAGGGCAATCTTATCTCTCTCTCTCTCTCTCTCTCTCTCTCTCTCTCTCTCTCTCTCTCTCTCTCTTAGTTAGTGAGATGAATTTTTACAACTTATTAATTCTCTGTATGTTTATTTGTACAGTAGATAGTTTAAATTGATCTAATTTGACCTAATACCGTCTACAAAATTTTCAAATAGTGTGGCAAATAACATTCCAATAAAATTATAATAATAAGATTTGTATTAGTAATAAAAAACACTGTTCATTAAAAAGCATTTCAGAACAAGAGAGAGATGCAAAAAACAAAGTTATTAAAAAGAGGTTGAGACAATTTCTAAAAATAGATCGGCTGAGAGGGAGAGAGACAAATTGTCAGACAATCTCATTTTTATTCAACATTTATTTGACAAGAAGGGTAATCTATTGCTAACTTTTTAAATGGAATTCAAAGGTAACTTTAATTTCATTTAAAAGTTAACTTGTCTCCGACTGACGTATCTTAAGTCAACTAAAATTGTCTGTCGGTTGACAAGTGGTCCATCATAATTCGACTACAAAAATTTCAACCTTCTGTCAACTTTGAGTCGACCTAAATGGTTGAAAACGCAATTGTAAGCTAAAACTCTTACATTCTAGTAATATTCAATCATTTACCTTCATTTTGCAACAAAGTTATCTAGCACAATATTTCGATTTATGGTGAATTTTTTGAAAAAACTTTCACTTATGTCCATGTAAGTAACTCGGCCAACATCTCAGAAATTCTTTCGTCACTTTGTCGTAATGTTTGCACTGTTTTATATTAGTGGTTACTTAAAGTTTTATAAATGAAAATCTGTCTTTCATGTAGAATACAACAAAAATAACTCATGGTTGTAGCTTTTATCAGTTTTTAAAACTATAAATCATTGCCTAAAATTTCTCGGTCAACTTTGACTTGACTGAAATACGAAGTAGATTGTAAGCTAAAACTTTACATTCTAGTAATCTCAATCATTTACCTTCATTTTGCACTAAATTGGAAGTCTCTGTAAATTGCGATTTATAGTGAATTTTGAAAAATTTTTCCTTACATACACGGTAAGGGAACATCTAGAAATTCTTTAAGATTTGTCGTGATGTTTAGTTTTATATTAGTCGTTAATAAACTTTTATATATGAAAAAAAAGCAATTTCAGAATACAACAAAAATAACTCATGGTTGTAGCTTTTATCAGTTTTGAAAAGTTTTTCATAAAAAAGATGTTGAGACAAAATTTCAACCTTCAAACTTTGACTCGACCAAAATGGTTGAAAAACGCAATTGTCTTCCAAAACTCTTACATTCTTTATTCAATCATTTATTTCATTTTTTTTGGGTAATCAATATTTCGATTTATGCTAATTTTTGAAAAATGGAATTACAGTAACAGGTAACATCTCAGAAATTCTTTTCACATAGTCATAATGTTTGCACCGTTTTATATTATTCGTTACATATTTTATAAGTGAAAACTAAAATTTCATGTAGAATACAACAAAAATAACTCATGGTTGTAGCTTTTATCAGTTTTTAAATATTTTCATATAAAACGGTGCCAAAATTTCAACCTCTTCTGTCAACTTTGACTTGACTGAAATGGTTGAAAAACGCAATTGTAAGCTAAAACTCTTACATTCTAGTAATATTCAATCATTTACCTTCATTTTGCAACAAATTGGAAGTCTCTAGCACAATATTTCGATTTATGGTGAATTTTTGAAAAAAACTTTTTCCTTACATCCGCGCACGGTAACTCGGCCGAACATCTCAGAAATTCTTTCGTCACTTTGTCGTGATGTTTGCACCGTTTTATATTAGTCGTTACATAAAGTTTTATATATGAAAATGTGCGCAATTTCATGTAGAATACAACAAAAAATAACTCATGGTTGTAGCTTTTATCAGTTTTGAAATATTTTCATAAAAATCACGATGTGCCAAAATTTCAACCTTCAGTCAACTTTGACTCGACCAAAATGGTTGAAAAACGCAATTGTAAGCTAAAACTCTTACATTCTAGTAATATTCAATCATTTACCTTCATTTTACACTAAATTGGAAGTCTCTAGCACAATATTTCGATTTATGGTGAATTTTTGAAAAAAAACTTTCTGTACGTCCGTGCGGTAACTCGGCCGAACATCTCAGAAATTCTTTCGTCACATAGTCATAATGTTTGCACCGTTTTATATTATTCGTTACATAAAGTTTTATATATGAAAATGTGCGCAATTTCATGTAGAATACAACAAAAAATAACTCATGGTTGTAGGTTTTATCAGTTTTGAAATATTTTCATAAAAATCACGATGTGCCAAAATTTCAACCTTCGGTCAACTTTGACTCGACAAAATGGTCGAAAAACGCAATTGTAAGCTAAAACTCTTACATTCTAGTAATATTCAATCATTTACCTTCATTTTGCACTAAATTGGAAGTCTCTAGCACAATATTTCGATTTATGGTGAATTTTTGAAAAAAAACTTTATGTACGTCCGTGCGGTAACTCGGCCGAACATCTCAGAAATTCTTTCATCACATAGTCATAATGTTTGCACCGTTTTATATTATTCGTTACATAAAGTTTTATATATGAAAATGTGCGCAATTTCATGTAGAATACAACAAAAAATAATTCATGGTTGTAGAGAGAGAGAGAGACAGAGAGAGAGAGAGAGCGATAAGGGTTGTCCTTACTTAAGAGAGGAAATTACATATCAATTATTATGGAGACTGAGAGAATAATACACGAGAGAGAGAGAGAGAGAGAGAGAGAGAGAGAGAGAGAGAGAGAGAGAGAGAGAGAGAGAGAGAGAGAGAGAGAGATATTTTTTAGAGAAAATATCAAGTTAAATTATTTATGAATTATTACGGAGAGAGAGAGTTATTCTTACGTTAGATATCAAAAGATGGAAATTCAGTATTAAATTAACTTTTGAATGAAATTAAAGTTACTGTATTTTCATTTAAAAGTTAGCTTAATACATTCCCCTTAAAAAAAAAAATAAATGGTTAACGTAAGAATATAGGAGTGTGTGACTCTCCCCTTCCACCGATCTATTTTTAGAAATCTTCTCAACCTCATTTTTAAAAACTTCTTTATTCTGTCTCTTTCTCTTTGTTCTGAAATGCTCTGTGTCTCTATGTTTTAGAACGGCGCATTTACAGTTCGTAAATGGTATCATACTGGTAAAATTAGATCAGTTTAAAATTATCTACTGTACAGTTAAAGACATAAAGAGAAACAGTAATACGTAGGTTGGCTAACTACAAACGAGAGAGAGAGAGAGAGAGAGATAACAGTTGTCCTTACTTAAGAGAGTGAAATTTTTTATGAATTATTACGGACAAACACACACACACATACACACACACACACACACAGAATTACAAGAAAAATATGACCACTGATTAGCAACACCCCTTCTTGTCATGTTAAATGACATGTCTGACAGCTTTTGCCTTCGACCTTCCTACGAAAGCGAGGGAAGAATTTGTTTGTTTAAAATAATACAAATTTTGTAATTACAGTTTTATTATTATTATTATTATTATTATTATTATTATTATTTAATTGTATTAATCTTATTAATATTTGAAAATTAGTACTTATTATTAGGTAAAAAGTTTGTTTATTATACAAAGAAACATACCTGTATACATGAGTGACCCCTCATTTATCGCGGGAGATAGGTTCCAAGACCGGCTGCAATAATTGAAATTCCGCGAAGTACGGACAGCGTATATATTTAAGTATTTAAAGTGTATTTGGACTTTTTAAAACCCTCCCTGTACTCTTAACAACTCACCCATTACTCTATTAACAACAGGGACAACTGTTAAGCAATATGAATTCGGTAGGTAAGTTTACAGTACCATATAACAAGGGTTAAATTACTGTGGTAAAGTAGCTGTAGTATGTGACATGATCGGCAAGCTTTAAATTTTAAAAAATACAGTATACATACGGTAATAATATATACAGTAATACAATACAGTATCATGTTACTGTACTCACCATGAAAGAGGTTGAAGTAAAACTTGAATGAAGATGGTGATGAATTTGCTGCGCAGTAAAAATGATGATGACGAAGGTGATGATGACTTTTACTGAGCAGTCAATGATTGTATTTTATGTCTCTTCAGACGGCGGTGCCATTTTCTGGGTCACCTCTTCCACTTCTTCCACGGTTTCCAAAGGTGTAACCGTAGTAGCAGCAGCAGGAACTGGCTCTTTTTTGCGAGGCTGCAAAAACATTGTGATTGGCAATTGCTGCCGCTGCTTCTTTTTCCGGCCGAAGAGCATCTTGTAGGGGGCCATGATGTCATTGACCATGTTGCAGAATTGAACCAATCGAACCATATCATCGGCCCATTCCTGCGACTGCTATTGCAGTTCCTTAGCCAGGTTGCAGAGCCCGGCGAGCTGTTCCAAAGTCAAGCCAGTTTGGGAGACAACTTCTGTTTCTTGCTGCGCTGCTGCTTCTTCTTCTTCGCTCGCCGACTTCGTCAGCTCTTCAAGGTCTTTGTCAGTTAGCGGCTGGGAGTGGCAGTCTAGAAGTTCATCGACATCACTCGTGGTCATGTCTGCAAAGCCCTCACCTCCAAGGATCACAGCCAACTGCACAGCTTTCTCTTCTGCCGAGTGTTGGATTTCGGCAGGTGTAAATCCTTTGTCATTGTAAACCCTCAGGCCACAACTTCTTCCAGCTGGCATTAATGGTGGCAGGCTTCATTTCTTCCAATGCCTTGTGGACATTTTTAGGCACGTAGTAATTGTGTACTGCTGCCAGTATGCCTTCAAGTTGAAATCATCGTCTTCTTGGGCGGCATCCACGGAAGCAACCAGGTTCGCCAGGGCATTCCTCATGTATAGGGCCTTGAATGCCCTGATAACCCCCGAATACGACAGATCAGTAGCATGGCCACAAGCATTATCCATAATGAGAAGGACTTTGAATGGCATGCCCTTTTTGCCAGATACACCTTCACTTGTTGGATAAAACACTGGTGGAACCAGTCAGAGGTCAGCATCTTCGTCATCCAGGCCTTTGGATTGTGCATCCAATGTACGGGTAGCAGATTCTTGTTTTTGTTTTTTAAAGCTCTTGGGTTTTTAGAATTGTAAATAAGTTCTAGCTTTAATAAAAATCCCGCAGCATTGCCACACATCACGAGGGTCACACGATCCTTGTATGTTTTAAAGCCAGAGGCTTTTGCTTCCTCTTTGAACAGAAAAGTTCGCGAGGGCATTCTTTTCCAAAACAAGCCCGTCTCGTCCATATTAAAAAGTTGTTCGGGCTGATATCCACCTTCAGAGATAATCTTCTTGAAGGTTTCATTGACGCATGTTTCAGCAGCGACCGTGTCAGCCGAAGCAGCCTCACCATGCAAGGAAGCTCTTTTTAGGCCGTAGCGTTTCTGAAACTTTGCAAACCACCCTTTGCTAGCAGAAAATTGCAGTTTCTTACGTGGTGAATGACTGGGCGTCCGTGGTTGCAGATCTTCTAAGTCTTCTTCATCTTCTTCTGCTTCTTCGCGGTCTCCACTGTCGTCCTCTGGTTCCTTAGCGGCGAAGGTCTCGTACAGGCTCCTAGCCCTTGTTTGGATAATGTTTGTATCCAAGGCTATGTTCTTCTTTCGGCAGTCGACTATCCATACGGCCAAGGTAGCTTCCATACGGATGATCGTTTTATTACGAGCCATAACCACTCTCTTCACCGACTTGTTAAAGGTGATGGCAGCTGTCTTCCTAATCTTCGCCTCGTCCTTGTAGATGTAGCGAATGGTGGATTCGTTCACGCCAAAATGGTGGGCTACAGCCACGAACTTTCTCCCTTCCTTCAACATATCGAGAAGTTTCACCTTTTCAGCGGTTGTCATCATTCTTCGATGGGGTTTAGGCTCAGTACCAGCCTTGGAAGAAGCAGCACGCTTGGGAGCCATTGCAGGGGTGAAAATTGAAGCAAAGTTCAACAAAAACCACAAAATAAATCACACAGCACAGCTTAAAGTAAACCGTTTGGCGAGAAAGCTTGAAGCAAAGTGGCCGCGAGAGAGAGACAAGGGGAGATGCTGCG
This sequence comes from Macrobrachium rosenbergii, assembly GCF_040412425.1. Taxonomy (NCBI): domain Eukaryota; kingdom Metazoa; phylum Arthropoda; class Malacostraca; order Decapoda; family Palaemonidae; genus Macrobrachium; species Macrobrachium rosenbergii. The sequence continues at coordinate 32,247,112 of NC_089780.1, read as the reverse complement.
GGTTCTGAGCATCAGTCTAAGCACCAATCACAGGCTCGTTTAGAAATCGGGAAGCTGTGATTTGTCCTCTCCCTCCCATGCACCAATCACAGCCTGTGTTACAATGCACTTAGTCACCAAGATGGTACACTTTGTGTTTTCCCAACAATGCTTGTTTTGTTGTTCTTAGACTAGGAAATACTATTTATTATTATTTTAATGGATTTAATGAGAAATTTTGGGTTTCATATATCGCAATTTTTCTAGAATTTTCCAGAAAATCCGCGATATATTTTCCATTAATATATATTAAAAACTCCGCGAAGTCATGAATTCGCGATAATCGAATCGTGAAGTAACGAGGGGTCACTGTGATGTACCATAAAAATTCATCTCACTAAAAGAGAGAGAGAGAGAGAGAGAGAGAAATTATTACTTTTAATAATATTTAATAACTCATAAAAGCTTGAAAACTTATAAATTACTGTACATAAAAAATTAAACATAAACACTTTTGCAGGGTTTCTCAGTGTTTGCAAATGTTCACGTGTCTGTGAATTTGTGTAACTCGAATCGCACAAGCTCGGGGTATTACTGTACTGTACTGTATAGGTATAGTCGCCTTGATTTTCATTAGATTCATTGTTTTGGTCATCACAGTTATTTATATTTGAGTAATTATTTATATCTGAGTATATATCATGTGTATGTGCACATCCCAACAATTCTGTCTTGTATTATTGTGGGAATTCCTCTTTTTTACCCATTTTTATGTTATCTTGCTTGTTCTGGTTACTTATCTGCTTTGCCTGTATGTCTGTCTCGCTTGTCGAAATTGTCTCAGACAAATTGATCAGATTTCGGTGAAACTTTCCTTTGTCAAGCGTAAAACGTACGCTCCTCTGATTATCCTCTTTCATTCTAATCTTTCCTTCACTACTAACTAATATTATTCCACATCTCATTAAATTAAATGAGAACAATACTTGTGTGGGAAAAAATCTGTCTTCTAAAACTAGAAAACTTTCAACAAGTTTATGTGACAAAATATTTATTTCCAAGTTCACATTCCCCAGACCTGTAATCTGTTTCCCTGCTATTCCTTTTATTACTCTACTTTTGACCCTGAATCTGAGTTTCTGCAGTGCCTAAATATTTGGTTAAAGTTATTTTATCAATTATATTTACAGTACTACCTGAATCAGTGAGTGCAGTACATTTCTTTCCATTTATTGGAATCTTTACAATAGGTAGATCCTTTCTGTCTGTTTCCTCTTTCTTGGAAAATATTACCTGTTTGCTATGTAAATAGGAAAATGCAGATGAACCTTCATTTCCCATTGTAACTGTTTCTCCTTTTTCTCTTTCATCACCTTGAAGGGATTTACTTTCCTTTCTCTGTAAAAGGGTTAATTGTCATTGACTGGAAGATTTATTTATATTTGGGCGACTGTTACTTATCTCTATAACCTCTCCGTTGGTTTCCTTGTTATTGAGCCAACAGTTTTTAGTTAAATGCCTGAACTTTTTACATACTGCACAGTTTCTAGGCTTTCTGCATTCATTAGTGGAATGATTGGTATACTGTACCCGCAGTTTTCACATACTGTATTATTTTTTATCTAGCTTCTTGAGCTGAATTATTGTCTCGTTTTGAATTGTTTGTGTTTGAATGTTGACCATTATGATATCTTATCGGTGCACCGAAGAATGGGCCATTCCTCGATAGATTCTGTATTCCCGTCTGGTTTGGATTCCACTTGTTCCTAGTACTTGTGCATATTTCCTATGAAAGGAATTTTGTCTACTATTCCCTACTTGTCTGGAATTATCATTATACTTGTTATTTCGTTTATATGAATCATGGTTATTTCTGTCTTTCCTTTCATTTTGTGTTTCTGTTACTCCTACAAATTCCTTAGAAAAATCTATCTCTTTCTTCTCGATTTCTTTCCTCATTGATATTAAAGCTGTAAGGCTATCACTTTTAGGATCAATTTTAACTTTCTTAAAAGCTTTCTTTTCTTTTTCTCCAAGTGCGTTATACATCGTTCCAAATGACAAGTAATTTAAAACATATTTCAAACTGACTAAATCATTTTCTTCATCACCAAAAGCATTCTTATTTCCTATGGTGATGTTTGTTTATCTTAAGTCTTCTATTACCTTGTGTGTTGATTCTTCAACATCTGTGTGAAGATTTGCTATGGGTTCTCCATCATAATGCTGGGTAAGGAATCTATTAATATTATATAAGGCATCATTTTGACTCGCCAGTTCCCAGATCGATAAACAAATTCTTCTAAATTCCGTGTATGTGGTTATGTTACTGAATCTAACTGAATTCAAAGTTCTGTGTGCATCACCACTTTCTGAACTAACGAGAAGCAAGACTTCGTTAATTTTAGTTCTTTCATGTGTTATTTCCCCTGTTGATATGCGACTGTCTGCGTCAGCTAGTCACTGGTTTACAGAATATGATTCTAGCCTATTTTTTTCAGGATTTGAACTTTCAAATCTTCCACAGAATCGTGTGGCTTGCGTAATGATCACTGCTTGCACCATTGTTCTAAATTGAAATGTGCTAATATGGTTATTATTATTGTTATTATTATTATTGCTACTTGTGTTAGTGCTTCCTTGAGTTAATGATATTCATGAGCTTGGCACGGGAATTATTGTCTAACTGTTGTAGGTCTTAAATGGTAATGCACCAAACGAATCCTGCATTACAGTGGTATTATAAAACTCATAAGAAAATTTATACACAAATACACAACTGTATTCAAAAAATATTTCATCAAAAGAATGTTATATTATTGAAAATTCCTGTCTATCAAACCTCAAAAAAAATAACATAAAATTTTTTTTTTTAGAGAATTATAAACATTATATACCTTCTGAGAGAGATATTTTCAAAATAAACTCACTGGGAGAGAGAATTGAGAGAATTAAAATAACTTTCCAATCATGACTTACTTAGTTCTGTTGCTTGTTCAGTCTTAACTGTTGTTCTTGAATTGTTTTTCACTTCTGCGACCAACACAAAGCCGTTGTTTCGTTCGTTGTAGACGCGTTGTATCCTGCTCTCTGGAATAAAATCACCTCTTTCTTGCTTCGCTGACCTTCAGGGATCCGTGTTCTTCTTAGAATTCACAGTTATGTTTTATATAGAATCTGTTTTGTGTTTCGATAGCTACCGAAACAAAGGCGTTGTTGTTCTTCGGGGAAAAATATTTCTAAGTTATGGGTTTTCCTTGTGGTAATGTTTATAAATGTTATTTCACTTAGACTGTTTCGGCCATTGCGTTTACAGTGTGGAATGTTTCTAAAACTCTTGAGTTATGATTCACTTCATCACTTGTTATGTCCTTCGCTCTGTTTCGGCCGTCGACGTTTTGTAGCAGAGTTGTTATGATTCACTTCGTTCTGTTTTAAAATTCTTGCATGTGTATGCTAACTTTTCGTTCATTGATTCATCCTTCACACGGCACTGTTATTTACGTCTTCTGCGGATTCCATTATAGCTGACACCATTTTTATGTTATGCAGTTCTTTTTGTAATATAGATTTTACCACTTTCTGTTATGCCTTTTATTCGTTGCCCATGTCAAGAGGTTTATTTTCCCTTTATAGATGCTTTATCGTTTCTGGCTTTGTAGTTATAGTAGCGTTTGAGTCCCAGGAGGCTTCAAGAAGAGACAGTGCATGCTTTCTTACTTCATTACACACTAATTAATTTTCAAAATTAAGTGAATCGAAATATGAATCAAAGTGTGAGCCTTGCTTCTTCTCAACCCACAACTGGTGAGGCTACGACCTCACTCCTCTAAGGCTCTATTCTTCGTCTGCTTCTCTGTGTTCCTTCTCTGCTTCTCTTCCTTTTGAAGGTTTTTCAAAAAGGAAATGCCCATCCCACTATAGGCGGGCATAACTTCTGTCCAGCCCTTGGTATACATCTAATTGGTTGGGGCTTATCTAAAGACGTCCTTTATGGGTGGATTAGTTGAATTGACCCCTCCTATGAAGGATGGTCTTTTTTATGTCACCGGAAGTCTTGATTTCCAGCTAGAGTTAAAAGGTAAGCTTCACAGTTGAGGCGGGTAAACATCCTTGTTACGATTGCGGTTAGATTACTGGCACCGTGTTTTGCTACGTAAGCACGACCTAGTCATAACACTTCCTGTTTTGCTATTCTCTCTCTCTCTCTCTCTCTCTCTCTCTCTCTCTCTCTCTCTCTCTGTTTGTTTTATTCCAATCTCTCTCTCTCTCTCTATCACTGGTTCTCTTCTCAGTTCTTTTTCTCTCTCTTATATTTACTTTATTCATATATCACTACAGCTGGTGAATCACAAGGTCATGGTGGAGATAGCATCAGCTTACAGGGTATGACTTCAAATCACTGTGTTGATTGGAATTCTGTGTATTTCTTGGTGTGCAGCATATTCAAGTTTTGTGTTTTGGAACTTGTGGGTTTTATCATTTTTAATAGTTTCTATCAATATGTTCAGAACCGTGCAGGTGAATCCCATGCAAGTTAGGGCTGACTGGAAATGTAAATACAGTTTTGTGTGCAGTGTCTTTTATAGTGGTATTAAATGTTCCATTTCTTCTTCTGTATATTTTCTTTTATCGATTCACTTTACAAACGTTTTGTTCAATTTATGCATTTTTGACTGAAGTGAAGCAAAACTTGTGCAGTTTACACTAAAATCATTTATAAAATAAAATACACAGTTCTTCTTACGTATTATCTTCACTGCTAGTGTTCATGTCTTTAATCACTTTCTGCCATCATTTGACTTTTGGGTAAAGTTGGAAGGCCTTTTTTTAGGTATTTTTCTTGTGACAGGAGAAAGTACAGTATTTTGAGGCATTAATGATGTTTGCTATTTGGGCTACTTCAGAGTGGCCGTAAACTTGCAGACTTAATGTGAAATATTTTGAAACAGAAAACCTGCCATCCATGCAACCCAGAAACATGTTAAGGATTAGATGTGCATATGGTAGCTTTCTGTTTAAGACAACATGTAAGGAAATACTCAAGTATATTTATTTGTCTCAGTGAGCAAGTTCCAATTATTAAATTTAAAACTAAATGGGAAAAAGATTGAAGTTACACTTTCTGGATGTTTTGATAATAAGATCAAATAAACCTTTACTCTATTTAATAAGCCAGCATTTCCAGATTTTCGCATTTTTTAAGTCATTTTTTATTTATTAAATATTAAGGTTGCTTGTGATCATTTTTCCACTAAGGATTAAGGATATGTTGAAATAGGTATCTCGAAAAAGATTTACTACAATTCATTATTAAATTTCTTTAAGATATACAGAATTATAATTATTTGGAATTCATCACAGGTTCGTTAATTGTTAGAATTTTATAAAATGATTGATGGATAAGGGTTAGATTGCTCTTAAAAATGTAGTTTTGAGAACACTGCCATTGTAGTTCTAAGTTTATTTTCACTGACACTTGGTATCTGGTCCCATCCCTTCAGTCCTTATGATGGAACATTACCTCTTTTCTGTTTCTTTCGTAATTTTTTTAGTTACTTTCTATCAAGAAGGGTAAGGGCTAGTAAGGATAGTAACGAAGAGTAAGCTGATCGTTTTAATTCATTTGATATAGGGGCAACATACGGAAGTACATATTTCTTCCTTTGTTGTGCAGCTACCATAAATTTTATATACCCTGCTGCTTGCCAAGTGTTTCTTAGAAAGTGCTATGTAAACAAAATGAAACCTGATAGTAGAGCACAAAAGCACTGGTTCTATTAGACCTTGAAGAAGGAATGAGGGAAATTTATCTAATCACAATAAATACAGCACTTGAAGTAAAAGATTACCGGGGATGTATGTTATAAATGACAGACTTGAGAAAATGTCAACACACTGTACAAAGAAAGTGGGAATGGCTGAGACTTATGGAAAAAGCTAATTTTTTATAGTTTAGAGTTCAAATCCCTACTTGGAAAAGTATTGGCAAAAATTAAAATATAAGTTTTATATAAGTAACTTACCCAGTAATTACATTGCTGTAGTTTCTACTCGACGGCAGCTTGAATTTTGAAATTCACGGTTAAACTCTTCTTCTGTCTGAGTCGGTGACTAGGCCTCGCCCACTTTCTGGGAAAGAGAGGGACAACTCATGAAAAGAGCCTCAATTTGTTTCTGCTGACCTAGAGTTCACATGGTTGTAGGAGAGCAGCGTGTTTTTTGGATTCATCTTGTATTTTCACAGTTTGGTGAAGTATTTTGCCTATTTTCCTTTGGGCACAGATATTATCCATTATCATGTGGTATTTTTCCCTTATTTTGCGTTTTCTGTCTGAATTTGAATTTAGTTGGATGTACGAACCAGCTTTTCTCTTAGTGGGAATTGCCGATCGTCATTCTTGTGTTGTTCGGTTGTTTTCTAGTAGGAATTACCGTACTTTATGTTTTTGATCAGTATTTTCCTTGGGGAATTTCATGATTTAGACTTGTATTTTTGTGACTTTATCATTAATTATGTCTGACACTAGCACAACTAGTTTCCGATATTGTAGTAAAGGTTACAATACCAGGCTTTCCAAAGCTTCATATGATTCACACACTATTTGCTCGTCTTGCAGAGGTCAGGTATGCTACCTGGGATGAAAAGACTTGGAAAACTTTGTCCTCACACCTGGCTAAGGTAGAAAAGGACAAGAAGAGGAAAGGTGCTTTAAGGGCCAGGGTAGTAATTCAACTCCGAAGTCAATAAGTATTGATGTACCTGTTGTTACCTCACCTGTATCAAATGTCTCTCTTGTGTTAAGTTCTGTGCCACCCACTCCCGGCTCCCACGCTTCCGAACCCAACTGTTTCGCTGTCCTCGAGAACAGGATCAACCATAAAGTCAGTCTTATGGTGAATACAGTGACCCAGTTAGGAGATTCTATGCATTTTCTTACGGAGAAGATCAGTGATAAAAGTGCTAATGCAGTGAGTGTGGAAGAGGTGGCTACCCATCCCGCCGACTCTCCTAGGCAAAGGTCACTGCCAGACTCTCCTAACACTGGGAGAAGGCATACTGAAGGTCCAAGGGAGGTTGGCGGGGTCTGCCCATGGGTAGTTGACCCCTTGGTCGAGCCTCTTGCATCCCAGGCTGCGACAGAGGGCTGTTGGAGAGATGTCTCAGATGTCCACCGTCTCTCCTCAAGCCCAGGAATGCACAGCCCGATCTCGAGGCACCAGTGGCATTATGCTAAGGAGTCTCACCCCTTGAAGAGACATTCCTCTTATTTGGAACAGTTTCCTCCGCCCTCCAAAAAGTCTAAAGAATCTCTCCAGAGCCCTCAAGCTTCTTGTAGCTTCTGGGACAGCCCAGAGTGGCGTTTTCCAGATCATACATTGTCTGACCGCCTCTATTTGGTGCACCCAAGTGGTCGCCAGTGCCCAGGCGCCCCTCGTCGTCCTCCAAGGAGTGCCCTATTTCATCTGAGCGCCCTGTAGCACCCGAGCACCCATTAATGCCTGATCATCCAGTGAGTTATTAGCCCCCAGTAGCACCCATGTGCCCATTGTCCAAGCGCCCGGTATCAGTTGACCGCTCGGCGCCAGCTTACCCTGAGCGCTTGTCACCAATGCCAGTTCAGCAGGATCCCTCTCTAGGATCCATTCAACCTCAGTTGCTGAACATTTTGGACCTTCTCAAGAAACCTCCGCCATCGAAGACTACCTCGGAACCTTCGGCTTCTCAGTTGTTCTCAGAAGACAAGACTTAGTCCAGGAATCGTCTCTACAGCATAAGCAGCGCTTTTGAAGTATTTTCTTGCAGCCTTTCCAGACTTCTCGCTCGCAGCACCTGCAGCTCCTCAATCAACTTTTATGACAAGCAATCCGTCCGATTACTCTCGACTCCCCAAGATGGTTCTCTCTTTGTCTGTTAAGAAAGCCCTGGACGATGTTGATTCCTGGCTCACTGAGATAAGGAATCAAGGGAAAGCCTCCTTATGTATCCTGCCTTCGCACCTTTCTCAAACGCGATATCTATCGTATTCTAAGTTAAGTATACCTTAGTTTTATACCTTAGTTGAACCAGACCACTGAGCTGATTAACAGGTCTTCTAGGGCTGGCCCGAAGGATTAGACTTATTTTATGTGGCTAAGAAGCAATTGGTTACCTAGCAACGGGACCTACAGCTTATTGTGGAATCCGAACCACATTATACCGAGAAATGAATTTCCATCACCAGAAATAAATTCTTCTAATTCTTCATTGGCCGGATAAGTTCCTTCCTTGAGAGTGGCTGCCTTCTCTCAAAGGAACTTCTCAGGTCTTATAGACTCTGCGCACAGATCAACCTTTGCTATAGCTAAGGTGATGTTTTCCAGCACAGAATTTGATTTGCTGAAGAACCTCTTCAAGAGTATGGAAGTTGTAAGCTTTCATAATTGGACAGTGGGAGCTCTAGCGAAGAAAATTCAAGACTTTTCTCCACTGGCTGAGGATCTTTCGTCGGATTGGCTGAGTGTGATGTACTGTTCCAACAGAGCTATCAGAGATGCTTAACAAGAGTTAGCCTTCCTATTTGCTATGGGCATTCTGAAGAAAATGGACCTCTGGTGTTCATTCATCTCCAAGAATGTCACGGTTTCCCAGAGGTCAGCACTCCTTTTCTCTTCCCTCAACCATCATCACCTTTTCCCACAAGAAGTAATGAGTGAAGTTACCCTAGAACTTCATAAAAAATCTGCGCAGGACCTTCCGGCCCATTCCATGAGATGGCCTAGGAAATGGACCTCCTTTTCTACGAGATCTATTTCGCCTCTACAGAGACACCTGTTTCGAGGTGGGAGACAGAGATCCCAAGCCAGACCCAGGGCTAATGTCTGCTTCAACTTCTGAGCAATTGAAAAGTCCACCTCAAAACCTGCATCCAAGAAGTGAGGATGCAGTCCTCCATGTGCCTGTGGGTGCCAGACTCCATTTCTTTTGGGAGAAATGAGTTCCAAAGGGTGGAACCTTGAATCGTGGAAGTATTGAAAGAAGGGTATTCAATACCATTCAGAGAGAGGCCACTGTTAGCCAACATGCCAGTCAAATTAAAGTCATACTCTCCAGGGTCAGAGAAGCTTTTGGCCCTCGTAGAGGAGGTTTCATCACTGCTCGAGAAAGAAGCAATAGAAATAGTCGAGGACGTCTGGATGATGGGGATTTGCAATCAGTTGTTTGTAGTCCCCAAGTCATCGGGGGGAGGGGGGTGGGGGATGGAGGCCCGTCCTCGATGTAAGTGTCCTGAACCTTTTTATCAAGAAGAGAAGTTTCAAGATGGAAAGAGAGCAATCTGTCCTTGTGTCCATCCGTCAAGAAGATTGGGTGGTCTCCCTGGACATGCTAGATGCATACAGGCTGTCCCCGGTTAATGGCGGGCTCAGTTAACGGCGATCTGGTTTTACAGAGCTCATCTAGCGATGAAAATTGCTGATTTCCACTTATCAGCGCCAGTAATTGGGTATTGGCGCCGATACATACCTAACAGAGGTGCCAGTAAGCCCTGAAAATCGCCGATTTTCAGTTAGCAGTGATTTTCGGTTATCATCACGCCCTCAGAATGGAACCCCCACCAATAACCGGGGACTGCCTGTATTTCCACATGGCGAGCCATCCGAATTCAAGGAAATATCTGAGGTTTATCAGTTCAGAGCACTGTGCTTCGGCCTGTCGACAGCCCCACAGGTCTTCACCCGAGTTCTTGCCTTCCCCGGCAAGGTGGCTATACTGGATGGACATCAACATCCTACTGTACCTGGACAATTGGCTCAATCGTTCACCCATGAAGTTATTTTGCATGAAGGACCTTCAGAAAATACTTCTTTTGACTCAAGACCTGGGACTTTTGATAAATCTTCAGAAATACCATTTGAACCCCTCTCAGGAGATTCTCTATTTGGGGATTCAGATAGACTCTCTGAGTTTTCAGGCTTTGACGTCTCCCAGGAGAATAGTCTTGCTTGAAGACAGTCAGCCACTTCCTCTCTGCCTACACTTGTTCAGCCAACAACTGGATGAGCCTGCTGGGCACTCTCTCTTCAGTAGCACAGTTCATCAACTTAGGGAAACTGCACATGAGAGCCCTACAATTCTTTCTGAGGTGCAATTGGAATTGAAAGACTCAAGCAGATTCAAAATTTTGTCTTTCTGATAAAAGAGTAGAATCAGAGAAGATCTGCGGTGGTGGCAGTCCTTCAGACAGATATGTAGAAGGAAAGTCCCTTCTCCCCTTGAACCCAGACCTATACTACAGTATACAGTACTTCTCCGACACATCGGACACGGGTTGGGAAGCCTATCTGGGAGACAAAGAAGTTTCAGGAATGTGGTCTCTAAAAGAGATAGACCTTCACATCAACAACAGAGAACTGAGATCGATTCATTGGGTTTCTTACATTTCCAGGTGGAAGTACGCAACAAAGTTATAGCAGTCCACTCAGACCACACTGGCTCTAGCATATATCAGTCAACAAAGGGGTACTCACTCCTTTTCCCTCTTCAAGACAGCCAAGTCCCTTCTCCTTAGGGTAGATCAAAACAAAACGAAGCTGATCGCCCGATTCATCCAAGGAAGGTTGAATGTTTTAGCAGACGGATTGAGCTGACATTGCCATATTCTTCCAAAGGAATGGACTCTAGACCATCAAGTCTGCAAAGACCCATGGAAATTGTGGGAAGGCCGTTCCTAGATCTTTTGCAACGTTGAAAAATCATTGGCTCCCTCTATCTTGCTCCCCTTACCTGGACCCTCTGGCATGGGCGACAGATATCCTTCTAAAGGACTGGTCCAGTCTGGACATGTGTGCCTTTCCCCCGTTCAGTATGATAAGGGAAACCTGAATAAGTTGCAATCTCATCTGAATGTCAAAATGACCCTGGTAGCTCCATTTTGGCCCCAAAAGGAATGTTTTGCAGATCTTCTAGTGTTATTTATAGACTTTCTGAGGCTACTTCCAACTTCTCTAGAGCTTCTCAGACAACCCTACCTCAGGATGTTTCATCAAAACCTATCCACTCTGACCCAAGCCATTGCCAATAGCAGATGTAAATCCTCTGCCAAAGCCCATCAGGCAAAGTGGAACACCTTTAGACTTTGGTGCAGGAAACACAACGTTTCACCTTCTAAAACCTCTTAAACCCAGCTGGCAGACTTCCTCTTTTATCTAAGATCTACCAGGGGACTTTCTCCCTCAACCATAAAGGGCTATAGATCAATACTCAGCTCAGTCTTTTGTTACTGAGATCTAGACATTGCTTCAAATCAAGACATCTCAGACCTCATTAGGTCTTTTGAGTCTTCTAAACCTAAGACAGAACCAACAGTCTCACGGAGTTTGGACATGGTCCTCAAATGGATCTTGGGCTCACGTTTTGATCCTCTTCACTCGATTTCCCTAAGAGATCTAATCCAGAAGACGTTACTCCTCATATCTGTAGCAACAGCTAAAAGGGTGAATGAACTTCACACTGTAGATAGAAGAATGGGTTTCTCACAGGGAGCAGTCTGCTCCCTAACCCTAGTATTCCTCGCTAAGAACGAGGTTCCCTCTAAACCTTGGCCTCATTCCTTGACTGTAAAAAATTTAGTGGACATACTAGGTCCAGAAGAAGTGGAGAGAACTCTTTGCCCTCTGAGAACTCTCAGGTATTACTTCCACAAGACTGAAAAGGTTAGAGGGCCAGCTAGTAATTTATGGTGTTCCATGAAGAACCCTTCGAGACCTTTCTCAAAGAATGCTATTTCGTTCTTTTTGAGGAACCTAATCCTAGAGGCACACGCTCAGATAGGGGAGGATGCTTTACCTTTCTTAAAGTGAAAGCTCATAAAGTTAGAGCCATTGTTACTTTGCTAACTCTTAAGCTTAACTTGTCCCTGTCCTCAATCCTTCAGGTGACTTACTGGAGGTGTAATTCAGTATTTGCCTTGCATTATTTGCGAGATATTGAAACCACGTATGATAACTGCAGTACCTTGGGACCTTTGTCTGTAGCGGGCATAGTGGTGGGGGAGGAAGCGTAGGGAGCACCCTTTTCCCCCCACAAATGTCTCTTTGTTTTAATTTGTAAAGCTGTGTCCTAGGGGAGACTGGAAGGTACTGTATGCCTAGAGTATGGCTTTTTAATTTTGGTGACAGAGTTTTTAATTTTATGGTGTAAGGTGACTAGGCATTCTGGTTGGTTTTGGTTTCTGGTCCTGTGCCCTGGGCAGTGGCAAACACTGAAGCTTTGTAGGCCATTGGAAGTATCCATCGCCACATAGCTCATTTTGATAGTTTCTCAGCCAACAGATTATTCCTTCACTGGAAAGTCCCATGTCAGTAGAGGTGTGCTATGTATCCCCCACACCACTACAGGTTGAGATGAGTGCCAAGCAGAGGCAGTACCTACCTGCAGCAGCTCTCTCACCAGGTAAGGAACAACAAGTATTTATCGATGCTAACATGTTATATTTGCAATTCATTGTTGTCACAATGGTTGGTTATAATATGTCCATCAATCCCCACCACCTATCAATGTGGGATTCAGCAATGTAGTTACTGGGTAAGTTACGTATATAAAAATGACATTTTTATAATAAAATAAAGTTTTATATATACTTACCCAGTAATTACAAGTAGAGCCCGCCCTCCTCCCCTCACATGGACATTTCAGCAGATACAAATTGAGGCTCTTTTCATGAGTTGTTCCTCTCCTTCCCAGAAAGTGGGCGGGGCCTAGTCACCAACTCAGATGGAATAAAAAGAGTTTAACCGCGAATTTCAAAATTCAAGCTGCCGCCAAGTAGAAACTACAGCAACGTAATTACTGGGTAAGTATATGTAAAACTTTATTATAAAAATGTCATATTTTTTTGGAAAAATATTTTTTTTCATTGCTGATCTCCTTAACAAGGTTAGACAATACTTGTATGAGTAGTTGATCCTTATGTTACTAAGGGAAGACTTATTTCTGAAGTTTGCTGGATTATTTTTGTTTCATTCACTTGGCAATCAAGATCATAGGGAATTAAGTCCAAGCTTCCTCCTAAAGTCCTTTCTTTGTGTGGAATAAGGATATTCTTGGTGTAGGTAAAGGTTTGGCTAACAGAACACAACACTAACAACTCTTACACAAATTGTAGCATTTTAGAGAAGTAGTCTCAACCAGCAGAGCTCTTTAGATCCCTTTTGGATCACCTGGTATTGTCGGTGAAGCATGCTGTTTGTGGCATATGCTGCTGTAATTACATTTTGTGCTTGGCTTCAGGTCACTGAAGCTCAGAATGACAGATGATCACATAAAGGTTCCTTTTGCAATGTTGAAATTCTTTTGAGAAAAGAATATTATATAGGTTTTATCTCTTCTCATGAATAACCTTTTGTCTGATGATTCACTTTACTGTAACCATTACTGTCATTCAGAAGTAAAATGAGATATGATTTGTGCAATAGTGGAACATGAAAATTATTTTTTATATTTTTTTTTTCAGAGGTGAACAGACGGGATTATAGGGCTTGGTATGGCCTAGGTCAGACATATGAAATACTTAAACTTCCAGCATACTGTTTGCACTACTTCAAGCAGGTTTGTTTAACCTTTCTCAGTTTCGATAGTGGTGTGATTTCGTACAGTTGGGAGGGTCATGTATCAATAGCATTGTCCTTTGAATTAAGGCTTAATGATCTGATTCAGATCATTTTTATTTTGTTTTGAACAGGGCAACATTTTAAAGCGTTATTCAGTGCCTGCTTCTAATATCTTTAAGTCATATAACATTTCAAGCTCCTGGTCTAGAAGTAGTTAAAGGAATGGTTGTTTCCTTTACTGTCAGCATTATTACCTGAATATCAAATTTAGTATTTGGTTTTACTTAAATTTTACAGTAAATCCATGGTTGTTTTTCCAGATATTGACGCTACAAACTTGTCAAGGTTTTGTGAAACATATTGTATTCATACGAGCTATAACCCATGCCCAGTTCTAACTTGTAATTTCATAAAGAAGGGACAACCAAGGATCTTATTTTTCTGGTGTGTGAGATCCCATTCAAATCAGGCGTAGTCCCCCATTCTCTCATTTTCCTTGTTCACTGTAGAGCTTTGGTCTGTGATTGTTGTTGTACTTTTGTATTTGCTCCTCATTTCTTTTGCCTTGTCATCCTCTCTTTACCCACTTCTGCAATACTAAAGGGTTCTCTTTTGGCCACCTTTGTCTTCTGTGCCACTTGCTGCTGATATGGATGTAGCCATATTCACATTCCTTCTGAAGTTTGCCTTCTTTTAAAACATATATGCAAAGTACCATAGGCAGCATAATTTACACAGCTAATATGTTAGGCTGCAATACTACTTAGGATGATCCAGTACTAATCTGGAATAATGAAGAGAAATTGTATAGTTTGCAAGATAACAATGTTGAGAGTAGATATTAGGAAGCATAAAGCTTATGCAGGTAAAAGGAACCCCAGACGATGAAATAGTGTATGTTCATAGAAGTAGCTAATGGTATGACGAGAGAAGAGGTGAGCCAGAATAGGTGAAGCAAAATATGTGCAAAATATTTGGAAGAGACATTGAATTGTCTATGGAAGCCAAATTGAGAATGTTTGAAGATTTCGAGATAAATTGTCTTTGCTCCTACACGATATACAAACCATCGGTCCTTTACAGCAGGAATTACTTACAGCGAAGCTGGAAACGGCCATTAAAACTCTTGAACAAGGTGGTTAGGCAGTAACTACTGTCCAGTAGGCGGGCGTCCTGCCTGCCTGGATGTAAACATTCCAGTGTGGGATTCAGCTATGTAGTTACTTGACAGTTTTATAACAAAATAAAGTTTTATATATACTTATGAAGTAACTACATGATCAGAGCCCTCCCTCCTCCCCTTTCATGGACACAGGGCACAAACGAATTGAGCTCTTCAGCTGTGTTGTGCCTATTCGTCCCCAAAAGTGGGTGGGGTCTAGTTACCTATATCAAAACAATAAAGCGTTACTGCAAATTTCAAATTTTAGGCTGCTGTGATAGTTAGAAACTAATAGCTATGTAGTTACTTGGTAAATATATATAAAAGTTTTTTTTTATAAAAATGTTATTTTGAAGAAAGCAGGATTGAAAATACTTCACTGGAATAGGCAGAAATTGCAATCAGCTTTGAGTCCTAAGGATGACATATGGCAGCATACATCATTGCATGGTCACGACAGGCCTGGTTACAACCATGATTAATAATAGACATGAAAATGGTTAGTGTGGCACACTTCTCATCTACAGGGAAGAACTTTGTGGAATCATTATCAGCAATAATAAAAAACCTGTGATGGTGCACATTGTCATCAGTCTAGATAGTGTGAGTGTGGTATGTGGAACTGTACTTATGGGATGGTGTAGTGACAATTCATAACCCCATGATTATTTAATCATGAGATATCTGCAGTGATCACTGCATGCTAGCATTTTCTATTACAGTATAGGTAAGCATTTGGAATGACAAAGGCAACAGTGAGCTCCAGGTGCTGATTGTGCTGCACACTACTTTTAACAAAAGAGGCAGGTGTGCAAGAGGGTTTTTTGCAGACCAAACACACAGCACCCAACATCCCTACAGTCCACAGCAAGCTATTGCTTATACCTTGATTTGAATCATATTATAGGCAAGGTAAATAAGTGTGTAGATATTATATAATCAACAGTGAACCCTTATGCTTAGCATGCTGTATACACTGCTTATTACAGGAGAGGTCATTGCATTGTGTGCTGCATATTACATATGTAATCCACTAGGTGTTGTTGCTGTAGATACTACAGAAGCCAAGTAAGTGTGAACAACCATGTAGTCCAAAGTGAGACAGTGTTTGGCACACTGCTTGTTTCAGAAGAGACCATTGCACATGGAATCTGCCATGGGTGGAGTAACTGTACTGTACCTGCTGTCTGCCATTTATTACCAGTGAGACGGGCAAGTGTGATAAATCATGTCACAAGTGAGACATGTTTGGTGAGCTGTTTGTTTCCTCTTACAGAGGAGACAGGTGTGTGGAGTGCTGCAAACTGTGCAGGCAGAGATGAATGTTTCACTTGCTACTAGACAGTCAAATTTTATCAGTGCTTCATGGAGTGTGGCTCATGGAGTGGAACATGTCAAGCATGTTCCACAAGCAGAATCCTAATGTAATAAAAAATGATTGCTGTGTACACAGATAAAAGAGGAGCACCGGTCAGACTGGGAGAGAGAAAGAATCCCCCTTCTCCAAAGACTGTTGCCACCTTATTACTGCTGCTACATGACCCAAAAATTATGTAGCAAGAGCCTATGTTTCAGCCAGGTTGCAGCATAGATATAGTGGGCTTGAGAGGGGATAATATTCTCAAAAAGCCCAAAACTGATGACCATGTGGTTTTGATGCCTTTTTGTTATGTTGGTGTTAGTAGGAGTAAGTGTTCAATGCTGCAAGCACAAGTAGAGAAGGTTATTAGTATGATTAAAGAAATGGTAGCGGCCTATCAGGGAAGGAAGAATTACATTGTCCATTAAATTCTCCAAGAATTCAAATAAGCTCCCCATGCTCCTGTAATGGAGGGTGTAATCAATGGAGTTTTTTTTCCTCATTGCTACCACTTAAACAGTTGCTGGCAGCTTTGATTGCAGGGACCTTGAGAAGGAAAACTTTGGTAAAACTTCAGATGATGTATAAGAGCACCATAGTGTCTTAAATATATAAATTCTTTTGCCATTGAATAACAGTGCCGAAATGGCATAAAATTTTCACTAAAAACATTAACTATATTAAAACAAGCACTTAGCATCATTACACTATATGAAACATAAGTTGGAGTAGAAATACAAATGCTTTGTAGGTTGGAATTGATGCTTTTTCTACCAAAACTATCCACTGCATGCCCATGCTTGGTCACAATCATTATCCCTTGGTCAGCAGCTCACTGTGACTTGAGCAGTTCTTCAAATTGGTAGCTACTTGCTCAGTATAACATCAACACATATGCACACACGTAATACATATGGTAATTGTGTTATACTGTCTTATCCCTACCTGTATTGTTGCATTCATTACTGTATTTAATAGCTAACAAGTTCCTCCTCAAAACTTACAGTGAAATAATGATACATACTAAGATAGGGAAGAGAGAATGAGAAAACTTTTCTCATGATTGCTACATTTGTTTTTGGGTGTAGTTTATGTTATTTTTACCAGTCTTTGGTACTTCACAGATTCTGTAAAGGTGTCAGTGCACCCTTGTCATTATCATCTAGGTGGAAATGGTGTCTTGCTTCCTATTCCTGTCTTGCACCCAGGTGAACAGGAGCCCCTCCATCTCCCCTTTGACTTTGTTACACATTTTAGTGATCCTATGACAACAATAGGAGGAGATTGGTAGGGTCTCTTCACAAAGCGGAAAGCAAATTTGATATCCTATATTGTGTTGTTACACAGGTCGTGTGTCAGCAGTGTTTTCTGCTTTTCCAGCATTCCACACAACTGAGCATCACAGTCAGCTGAGATTTTGTGTTCAAAAAATATCCAATCCATATTTTTTGTGAATTTCTGATTAAGAAAATTATTTTTGATTAACTGTTATTATTATCAAGTAGTTTAACCAGACCACAGAGTTAATTATTCAGCTCTAACAGAACTGGCCCAAAGGATTTGTCATTAATTATGACAAAGTCTGCATTTTACTTAGGAAATTACAGCTCCATAAAAATCTTGTACAGGCAGTCTCCAGTTTACGACATGGGTTCCATTCTGACGCCGCGTCATAAGCCAAAAATCGTTGTAAACCGAAATAATCATCAAAAATCGTAAGAAAACCTTACTTTTAATCCTTTGAATATCCTTTGGGTATCTTGAAAATGAAATAACCTGCATTTTTATTGAGTCTTTCATAAAAAACCCTCCAAAATTTTACCATTCTGCTGTTTTGGAGCCAGAGAGAGAGAGAGAGGAAGAAAGTAAGGGAGAAACAGAAATGTCTAGTAATTTGACATATTTGACAGTCCTACCATCCCCCATAGCTTCAAAGCTTTGGGCAAAAGGCAGTGCGATATTTCTTTGTATAAAAATTGAAGTAATTTACTTTAAAAATACATAAATGATGTAATTACAGTATATTATTATTATTATTGTGTAATCTTATTGATATTTGACAATAAGCACTTATTGTTAGATAAGTCATTTATTTTTCATACAAACGTGATTAGTCCTCACCATCTCCCACAAATTTGTTAAAAAATTCTTGTGCCCTGTGCCGTCATTCTCTCTCTCTCTTTCATCTCAGAGAGAGAGAGAGAGAGAGAGAGTGAAAAAAATACCACTCACCCTCATTTTAGTGTATGCAAAGCCCGTGAGGTACAAGCTTTGTGATTGGTTAAAATCCCACCCTTTCTGCCAATAGCATGTCATCAAAGAGGGCGAGAGGGGGTTGTTACAAGTTGTTATTGGCTACTGTCAGTCCTTCCGGCCCATAGCGTATCGTCATGGAGAGAGGGGGTTGCTATGAGCTCTGGTATTGGCTACTTCTAATCCCTCAAGCCAATATTGTGTTGTCATGATGCCTACGTCAAAGCAATAAAAAAATTGTAACACAACCGATGATGGAATTTTAGTATATTTTTAGGTTTATATACAGTAATCCATGTTTCTTTGGAGGATATATGCAGTACACACACACAGAGAGAGAGAGAGAGAGAGAGAGAAGCCTAACTTAAATCTCAAGAGTAGAATTATTCGGGGAGAGAGAGAGAGAGATATGGGGGTTGGCCTTACTTAAATCTCAAAAATGAAATTATTTGTGAATTATTCGGTAAGAAATATGGGCAGTTGGCCTTGCTTAAATCTCAAAAGAGTGAAATTATTCATGAATTATTCGTGGGGAGAGAGAGAGAGAGAGAGGTTGAATGAAGTGGTTACATTGGTAAGCAGTTTTATGATTTCATGGGATTTTAATTTAACTTTTATCGATACTTGGCTGTGGTTACCTTAATGTCAATATTTTAAAATTAATAAATCATTTTATTTTAAAAAATCTATTTAGTCATGAAAATAAAATAAAAATTAGTAATTAGTGAATATTGCTCTGTGAAAAAATCCGCTAATGTGAATTTTCTTCCGTCATATGCGTTGGACCGCGTCATCCGAAATGTTACCGTCGAGAATCGTAAGAAAACCTTACTTTTAAATCTTTGGGTGTCTTGAAAACAACGAATCCTGCATTTTTGTCATTGAGTTTTCCATAAAAAAAACTCCAAATATTGATCATTCTGCCAGTTTGGATGCATATTTCTTCTGTTCGGATGGGCGTCGTCTGAAATACTGTCGAAAATTGTAAGAAAACTATACTTTTAATCCTTTGGGTGTCTTTAAAACAACAAATCCTGCATTTTGATTGAGTTTTACATTAACAAAAATCCTCCAAATGTTGACCATTCAGCCATTTTGGATGTATATGTTTATTAGGTGGTTCTCGATGGACAACAGAGAAGAACTATGTGATGATCTGTCAGTGGCGCTTCCCCTGAAGGTTCATTTGTGCTGATATTGGAATTTGCTCAGTCGGATCCAGAGAACTATTCGATCATGGTCGGAGCACATGGAAACAGCATGTGAAAGCGGTGAACCGATGCACCGGAAGTGCCCAGGTTCCGGTGGGGTATGTGTGTGTGTGCGATCTCCCATGGTATATTATCTGGGGGATAGACTCTTGAAAATGGAGTGCAGTAAGAGATCGGGGTCTATTTGGGTGGTGGTAGTGTGATCAGATCACCACTACGAAGATACATTATTTACGGCCATAGAACGTAAATAAAATCGCACAGTGACATTTATATCTTTTTCAGAATTACAAGGAAAACCCCCGGTTGGGAAGCAGCGAAACTGAACAGTGTCCACATAATAAAATTGTCCATTTGTGCATTTTTTCTGTCTTGAATATGTACATTCATTTCAGGTTTTAACATAATGAAATGTTTCTTTCAACAGGAATCGAACATCGTCCTAGGAGGACAAATATTTGGAAGTGGTGTATTACTCTTACATTCTATATGACTGCTTATTTTGGTCTTGTATAAATATGACCTTATTACAGGTTGACCATCACTAATCTGGCATCATTGGGACCTGGAGGGTGCCGGATTAGCCATTTTGCCAGATTAGCCATTTATTAGGCTAGAATACACGAAACCCAGTAACTAAGCACCTCATCTTAGAATTCAAATATCCCATAAATCAGTACAAGTTGGTTAATAAAGAAAAGACAATTATCAAATACAGGCAGTGCTCAAGTTACGATAATTCAACTTACGTTATTACAAGTTTACGATGGGGTTAGCAATTAACCCTTAAACGCCGAGCCTCTATTTACAAAAACGTCTCCCGTATGCCGGTGGCGTTCGGAAGTTAGCGCCGAAGCGGAAAAAAAGTTTTTTTCAAAAAATCACAGCACACTTAGTTTTTAAGATTAAGAGTTCATTTTTGGCTCCTTTTTTTGTCATTGCCTGAAGTTTAGTATGCAACCATCAGAAATGTAAAAAATATCATTATCATATATAAATATTGAAATATATGACAGCGCCAAAAAAAATTTTCATATATAATTTTATACAAATCGCGCTGTGAGCAAAACGGTTAAAGCTAACGGATTTTTTTTTTTTTTTGTATTGTACACTAAATTGCAATGATTTTGGTATATAACAAATTGTAAAATGATCAAAGCAACACAGAGAAAATATTATCACAATATGATGCCTGAATCCATAAAGCGCGGACGTAAAAAAATGTTTTTTTCAAAAATTCACCATAAATCGAAGTATTGTGCTAGAGACTTCCTGTTTGTTGAAAAATGAAGCTAATTGATTGAATATTACTAGACTGTAAGTGTTTTAGCTTACAATTGCAGTTTTCAACCATTTCGGTCGAAAGTTAAAGTTGACCAAAGGTCGAATTTTTCTATTTATCGTAATTTATATGAAAATATTTCAAAACTAATAAAAGCTACAACCATGAGTTATTTTCTGTTGTATTCTACATGAAATTGCACACATTTTCATATATAAAAGTTTATGTAACGACTAATATAAAACGGTGCAAACATTACGACAACGTGTTTAAAGAATTTCTGAGATGTTCGCCGAGTTACTGCGCGGACATAAGGAAAATGTTTTTTCAAAAATTCACCATAAATCGAAATATTATGCTAGAGATTTCCAATTTATTGCAAAATAAAGGTAAATGATTGAATATTACTAGAATGTAAGAGTTTTAGCTTACAATTGCGTTTTCAACCATTTCGGTCGAGTTAAAGTTGACGAAGGTTGAAATTTTGGCAGTTATCGTGATTTATGTGAAAATATTTCAAAAGTGATAAAGCTACAACCATGAATTATTTTCTGTTGTATTCTACATGAAATTGCGCACATTTCCATATATAAAACTTTATGTAACGACTAAAATAAAACGGTGCAAACATTACAACAAAGTGACGAAAGAATTTCTGAGATGTTCGGCCGAGTTACCGCGCGGTCGTAAGGAAAGTTTTTTTCAAAAATCACCATAAATCGAAATATTGTGCTAGAGACTTCCAGTTTGTTGCAAAATGAAGGTACATGATTAAATATTACTAGACTGTAAGAGTTTTAGCTTACAATTGCGTTTTTTTATCATTTCGGTCGAGTCAAAGTTGACCGAAGGTTGAAATTTTGGCACTTATCATGATTTATATGGAAATATTTCAAAACTGATAAAAGCTACAACCATGAGTTATTTTCTGTTGTATTCTACATGAAATTGTGCACATTTCCATATATAAAACTTTATGTAACGACTAATATAAACCGGTGCAAACATTACGACAAAGTGACGAAAGAATTCCTGAGATGTTCGGCAGAGTTACCGCGCGTGGACGTAAGGGAAACGTTTTTTCAAAAATTCACCATAAATCGAAATATTGTGCTAGAGACTTCCAATTTGTTGCAAAATGAAGGTACATAACTGAATATTACTAGAATGTAAGAGTTTTAGCTTACAATTGCATTTTTCAACCATTTCGGTCGAGTTAAAGTTGACCAAAGGTTGAAATTTTGGCACTTATCATGATTTATATGGAAATATTTCAAAACTGATCGAAGCTACAACCATGAGTTATTTTCTGTTGTATTCTACATGGAATTGCGCACATTTCCATGTATAAAACTTTATGTAACGACTAATATAAACTGTTGCAAACATTACGACAAAATGACCAAAGAATTTCTGACATTTTCGGCCGAGTTACCGCGCGGACATAAGGAAAAAGTTTTTTTCAAAAATTCACCATAAATCGAAATATTGTGCTAGAGACTTCCAATTTGTTGCAAAATGAAGGTAAATGATTGAATATTACTAGAATGTAAGAGTTTTAGCTTACAATTGCGTTTTTCGACCATTTCGGTCAAGTCAAAATTGACCGAAGGTTGAAATTTTTTGCAGTCGACGTACTGTACGTCCACTCGGCACCCAACAGACAATTTTAGTCGACGTACGATACGTCCAGTCGGCGTTTAAGGGTTAATATGGCTATTAATAGGGCATTAGTTCATGTTGGGGAATGTTTAGTGTATATTAATGTGTATAGTGTAAAGTAATTGCGGTATCTTGTCTGCTTGTGTGTGTTAAAACACGCAAAAATACGTGCGAGAATGTTCATTACAGTTTAGCAATTCCACCCAAGTTTCCCCTGTACCTGGTACATTATTTGTAGAACCTGTACATAATACCCCTTTCAGCTCCTCACTACATGCATCCAATACATCTGTCTGGATTTATGGACTCCTTTTACTTGAACTTTCACCACAGCAACCATACCAAGACCAAGCACCACATCATCTGCCAAAACTTCCTTATAACACTTCTCATCCCCCGACACATGTTCCTCATTCACCCAAGGACCCTCATGTACACCCAACCCATCGTCATCCACCACACTTACATCCGTCCCCTCATACGGCACAAACACCCTAGGTACTCCCAAAGTTATCCCACATACCCCCATATGAACCGATATTTTTTGTCTCTGACATGCCAGATAACCCAGTAACAAAGTATTCCCCAAAGCACCCTCTTGTATAAGACCCTTACATTTATCCCATGTACAGACCCAATTACGACTGGCTTCGACCCTGAAGGTTCTCCCAGAAGTCCTATATCCAAAGAAACACCCATCCAGTTTTCCTTTACAACCGACCGGTCTTTAGACAATGTCTGCCAATCACAAGAACCCCTCAAAAAATCCGCACGAGGAACTTTCTTATTTAAGCTACAAAATTTCTGAAGTGCAGGCCTACCATTATACTGTCTCTGAGATGGGCGAGACTGCCAAGGATGACCATAACTCTCACAGCTGCCACAATACTTATCAAAGCAAAATCTCTTAATGTGTCCCTGCATATTACAATTAAAGCAACAAACCCATGGGATCAGAGAACTTAACCCAACTATCGATCTTTGGCTATTCGAAATTTCAACAAAAGTCTTCAAACCACGGACTTAATCTCCGCGTCCTATGCAGCCATGTGCAGACCTAAGGAATCTCTGATCACTATTTCCTCTCCTCGTTTTTGCAGCTTCCTTCTTCGTAAATAAATCTGTCTACTTATTCTTGTCTGATCACAAATGCAAAAAATTCCCAAGTCCCCCGAAAGGACACCCCTTACAGAAAAAACACCCAAGGAAAAACAATTTCCCCTGACAGAATTCCCATACAACACGAAACCCAGAATGTTAATTCCCTTTACTCTAACAATTAATTCCCAAAGCTCAAAAGAAAGTACTAATCAAACCCACTATTAAATTCAAAGTTAATTAAACCCACAATCAAATCCAAAATTAGCTAAACCCACAATTCAACTCAAAAATTAATTAAACCCTTAATTAAATTCAAAATTAAGTAAGCCCAGAATTAAATTCACAATTAAGTAAACCCATAAGTAAATTCACAATTAATTAAACCCCTCATTAAATTAAACCCCAAAATTAAATTCAAAATTAACTAACCCCACAATTAAATCCAAAGTCCCAGGGGGAAAAAATGCTGGCAGAGTGCACAGCTGATTTGCCTAAGTCGGCCAAGTTCACTTCCTCAAGGCCAAACAAAACAAAAAAAGTCAGTCTTTGCAAGTAAAGAGAATGGGAATCCACTCCCACGTATAGAAAATGGAACTCAAGCAGACGGATGAGAGAGAGAGAGAGAGAATTCATCCCTCACCCCCTCAGAGCAGCACCCCACTCTCCCTATCACCCCTCCAAAGTATGCCGAAGCACACAGAAAAAGCACTGAGCTCACACTTCGAATACACGTCTGCCTCTCTTGTCGCCAAGGCACAGATTGCCTGAGTCAGCTTATAGCAACCGCACCCACTTTACATACATGCACATATGCACCCAAAGTAACACACGTGTGTAATAAAAAAAAAAAAAAACAGTTTAAAAGAAACTCAGAAATGTATACACACTTGCATAAGAAATGTTTACACACAGTAATTCAACAAATATCAAAGTAAATTACTACCCAATTATCAAAGTCCCAGAAATAATACAGTAATAAAATACTCCCCTTTACTGACCCAAAACGCTGATGCGAACTGCTGATTGCTATATATAAAAAAAAACAAAGATATGAGACACAATCAAAATTCAGTTGCACTGCTCAGAATACAGTGAAGCAAGCAAGACGCTCCGCCCAAACTAATGACGTCACTGACACGTCACTCAGGTGATGACGTCACCACAGCCACCACCCAAAAAAATTAGTTGCAGTGTAATGAAAAGTCCAATTTGACATTAAAATAACAATAAAAAAAAGATGCTAACACTTACATACGCCTCTGCTTAATGGTGCAGGAATCCTTTCATCAGCAACAGAGAGAGAGAGGAAGAAAAAGAAGAACACATGCGTGTATTTTCGCATGTTTTAATACACACAAGTGAACAAGATACCACAATTACTTTACACTATACACATTAATATAAGCCTAAACACTCACCAACATGAACTAACACCCAATTAACCCTTAAACGCCGACTGGATGTATCATACGTCGACTAAAATTGTCTGTTGGGTGCCGAGTGGACATACCGTACGTCGACTACAAAAAATTTCAACCTTCGGTCAACTTTGACTCGACTGAAATGGTCGAAAAACGCAATTGTAAGCTAAAACTCTTACATTCTAGTAATATTCAATCATTTACCTTCATTTTGCAACAAATTTGAAGTCTCTAGCACAATATTTCGATTTATGGTGAATTTTTGAAAAAACTTTTTCCTTACGCCTGCGCGGTAACTCGGCCGAAAATTTCAGAAATTCTTTTGTCATTTTGTCGTAAGTTTTGCACTGTTTTATATTAGACGTTACATAAAGTTTATATATGAAAATGTGCGCAATTTCATGTAAAATACAGCAACATACAACCCTTGGTTGTAGCTTTTATCAGTTTGGAAATATTTTCATATAAACCACGATAACTGCCAAAATTTCAACCTTCGATCAACTTTGACTCAACCGAAATGGTAAAAAAACGCAATTGTAAGCTAAAACTCTTACATGCTAGTAATATTCAATCATTTACCTTCATTTTGCAACCAATTGGAAGTCTCTAGCACAATATTTCGATTTATGGTGAATTTAAAAAAAAAAACTTTTTCCTTACGTCCGCGCCAGAAATTCTTTCATCACGTTGTCGTAATGTTTGCACCGTTTTATATTAGTCGTTACATAAAGTTTTATATATGGAAATGTGCGCAATTTCATATAGAATACAACAGAAAATAACTCATGGTTGTAGCTTTTATCAGTTTGGAAATATTTTCATATAAATCACGATAACTGCCAAAATTTCAACCTTCGGTCAACTTTAACTCGACCGAAATGGTAAAAACACAATTATAAGCTAAAACTCTTACATTCAAGTAATATTCAATCATGTACCTTCATTCTGCAACAAACTGGAAGTCTCTAGCACAATATTTCGATTTATGGTGAATTTCTGAAAAAAACTTTTTCCTTATGTCTGCGTGCGGTAACTCTGCCGAACATCTCAGAAATTCTTTCATCACGTTGTCGTAATGTTTGCACCGGTTTATATTAGTCGTTACATAAACTTTTATATATGAAAATGTGTGCAATTTCATGTAGAATACAACAGAAAATAGCTCATGGTTGTAGCTTTTATCAGTTTTGAAATATTTTCACATAAATCACGATAACTGCCAAAATTTCAACCTTCGGTCAACTTTAACTCGACCGAAATGGTCGAAAAACGCAATTGTAAGCTAAAACTCTTACATTCTAGTAATATTCAATCATTTACCTTCATTTTGCAATAATTTGGAAGTCTCTAGCATAATATTTCGATTTATGGTGAATTTTGAAAAAACATTTTCCTTATGTATATGTAACTTTTACCGAACATCTCAGAAATTCTTTTCGTCAAGTTGTCGTAAACCATTTTATATTAGTCGTTACATAAAGTTTTATATATGAAAATGTGCGCAATTTCATGTACAATACAACTGAAAATAACTCATGGTTGTAGCTTTTATCAGTTTTGAAATATTTTCATATAAATCACGATAAATAGAAAAATTTGACTTTCGGTCAACTTTAACTCGACTGAAATGGTCGAAAACTGCAATTTTAAGCTAAAACACTTACAGTCTAGTAATATTCAATCAATTAGCTTCATTTTTCAACAAACAGGAAGTCTCTAGCACAATATTTCGATTTATGGTGAATTTTAAAAAAAAACTTTTTACGCCCAATATGCGTTTAATTCATGCATCATTTTGTGATAATATTTTCTCTGTGTTGCTTTGATCGTTTTACAATTTGTTATATACCAAAATCATCGCAATTTAGTGTACAATACAACGAAAAAAAATAACCTGTTGGCTTTAATCGATTTGCTCACAGCGCAATTTGTATAAAATTATATATGAAAATTTTTTTTTGTGCTGTCATATATTTCAATATTTATATATGATAATGATATTTTTTTTCATTTCTGATGGTTGTATACTAAACTTCAGGCAATGACAAAAAAAGGGAGTTAAAAATGAACTCTTAATCTTAAAAACTAAGCGTGCTGTGATTTAAAAAAAAAAAACTTTTTTTCCGCTTCGGCGCTAACTCCCGAACGCTGCCGGCATACAGGAGACGTTTTTGTAAATAGAGGCTCGGCGTTTAAGGGTTAATACAGTACCCATATTAAAACCCTGCGCCCCGTGATGCATTCTTAAACACACACACAGTTCGCAGTTACCAGAAGGGTACTTATGCATTATGCAAACCGACTTTGTTGACTGGGTCGATGAAGATAATTCAGTAGCTATTGTCGGGGATTTTTGTAGTTTTTCAGAAGCAGATTTACAGGCTAGAAGGCAAGTTTTTAGAGATCAGTTAGCCAATGCTGATTATAAAGAATATGCTGACGGTGTAGAAGATTTTCTAGCCGAGTTTGCTGACATAGTTGCACTAAAAGGGGACAAGTTAGGATTAACGAATGTGTTAGAACACAAGGTCCAGTTGGAGAACAAAACTAAGCCTATTTTTGTTCCTTCATATAGGATTCCTTTTAAGATTAGGGAACAGGTAGAGCAAGAGGTTAATAAGTGGGAGGAAGAAGGCATAGTCAGGCCCAGTTCGTCGCTTTTTAATTTCCCATTGTTGGCAGTGCCTAAGAAGGATGGTTCAGTCCGAGTTTGTGTAGACTTAGGAAGTTGAACGAGAAAACCATTCCTGATCGCTACCCTGTGGCGTGTTTGCCAGATTTTTTTATAGAGATTTGGGGGAAAAATATTTATTCCTCAATTGATCTGATGCAAGGGTCTTTGCAAGTACTGCTTAGCAGGAAGAGTCGAGATTACATGGCCTTCTCTTTGCTGAAGGTGCATTATGAGTTCACACGAATGCCGTTTGGTTTAGCAGACAGTCAGGTGACATTTACTTGGCTAATGAATACAGTTTTGCCTGGCTTGTTAGGGAAAAAAGTTTTTATATACATGGATGACATCCTAGTTGCCACTGATTCAGTAGAGGAACATTTAGAAGTTCTTAGGGAAGTCTTTAGGAGGCTTAGATTAGCAGGTTTGAAGGTAAAGTTTAGCTAAGTGTAATTTTGTCAAGAGGCAGATAGTATATTTAGGTAATGTCATTTCTGAAGAGGGTGTTAGAGTGAATGATGATAAAGTTAGGGCAATTGTAGATTTTGCCACACCCAAGACTAAAAAGTAGATTCGGTCTTTTTTAGGGATGGCTGGATTTTTCCGTAGATTTATGAAGGGTTTTTCTGTTCTGGCATCTCCCTTGACAGATGTTCTGAGGGATGATGTGCAGTTTGTATGGGGAGATGGACAGCAAGTAGCTTTTCAGAAAATTAAGGATGCCTTGGTAAATCCCCCAGTGTTGAAGTTCCCTGATCCTTAAGCTCTTTGTTGGGTCAGTCGGTAGAGATACGGACTGTCACTTGATGGGCCGGAGTTCAATTCCCCGGCCGGCTGATGAAGAGTTAGAGGAATTTATTTCTGGTAGAAATTCATTTCTCGCTATAATGTGGTTCGGATTCCACAATAAGCTGTAGGTCCTGTTGCTAAGTAACCAGTTGGTTCTTAGCCACGTAAAATAAGTCTAATCCTTCGGGCCAGCCCTAGGAGAGCTGTTAATCAGCTCAGTGGTCTAGTAAAACTAAGGTATACTTACTTTTATTTGGGACGTCCTTTTACGTTGGTAACAAGACACCAGTTATGATGGTATAGGGGCATGCCATAGGCAGAAGTTCGATGGAAGACTCCATCCGATTGCATTTTACAGTAGGAAGTTTAAGACACAAGGTAGTAATGAATGGTTATGGTCGGTAGTAGACAAAGAGGTCTTTGCTGTGGTGTCTAGTCTGATACACTTTAAAATGCTCCTCCTGGCCAATCAAGTAGAGGCTCTGACAGATCATAAGCCATTGTTGGATCATTTTAAATAGCTGGATCTTTCCCCAAAAAGAGCCCAGTGGTATTTGACAATCAGGGATTTTGATGCTAAGCTTAAGTTTATAGAGGGTAGACAGAATGTCGTAGCAGACGCCCTTAGTAGAAGTTTTGCTGATGAAGAGGGTACTCATGTATGTTATGTATCCGGGATAGCATAGATTGGGATATTAGCTTAGTAGAAGCTAACAAGATGAAGATGAGATTGTGGGAGATGCAAAGGTGTTTCTTAGAGGGGAATTAGTTAGGAAGGGTTATAAGCTGCCTTTTGCAGGGCTTGAATTAGAGGGTAATTTGTTAGTTAGGAAGATTAGATACAGACTGAGGAATAGTGAGGATAAGGGGGATACAACGCAAATTGTTCCTAAGAGTTTAGTGCCTACGGTATTAGAAATTGTTCACGGTAGGTCTGGCAGTCCGCGTTTGGGGATTGAGAAAATGTATCAGAATGTACGGGGACAATTCTTTTGGAAGAATATGCTTAGTTTGGTAGAAGACTTTGTGAGAAGTTGTTCAGTCTGTAGTGCGTGTAAGCCATCAAGGGTTGTTTCTTGTAAATTGGGTTCATTCCCGATTCCTAGCAGACCCTGGTCCCGAGTCCACATGGACATTCTAAGCAATTTCTGTGACTCTAGTTATGGCCATAGGCACCTGTTGGTGGTTGTTGACGAATTAACTAGGTTCATTGAGATTTTTCCGTTGAAGCATAAAACAGTGGAAGAGGTGGCAGACACATTCTTTAATCGGTGTATTTGCCGTTATGGGGTTCCTGAGGTTCTGATTACAGATAATGGTCGGGAATTCATGAACAAGACGGAGTGTCTTGTGGATGTAATGGGCATTCGGAAGGTCATGATTATACCCTATAGACCAGAAGTAAATTGCCTGTGCGAACAAGCAAATAGGAAGGTCATTGAAGCTCTTTGGATGACCGTGGGAGGTAATGATCCAAATTGGGATCGATATCTTCCACAAGTGCAACATAGTATTAATATTATGGTAAGCGATACCAGTGGAATGTCTCCCAATGAGGCGCTGTTTGGTTACCCAGTGCGGGGTGCATTCGATTTGTTGCCTATTCCATCGGGTGATGATACAGTTAAATGGCTGGTTTCCACCACAAAAGAGAGATATGCACGTCTTGCTAAGAATCTTGAAATGAAAACGCGAGATAGTTTTTCTGAAAATAAATGTCAGGAATCAGTTGAACTATAAGCTAGGTCTGTGGTTATGATAATTGTTTTGTTTTTTTCTTTTTCTCTCTGTTTTTTAATGGGTTGTAAATGGGCGTAACTTGTAGTTTTTTTGTAAATTGGGAGGACGTTAGTCTGTAGAGTTATACAAATCTTTAATTGTTTGAGTTCAGTTTTTGCTTTTATGTGTTGCAATACTTAGTTAAAATTAAGTGCAAAATACCATACAGTTTCATAGATATATGAATTTGTTTTTGTTTGTTTTTTTTATGGATCGCATCTACGGTTAGGGATTTCATTGTTCTCATTTGGCATTAGTAATTTGTTGCTTTGAGTTAATGGTTCGCATTCACATGACTGTGTGAGTCATGACATGGGCTAATTTCATAGTGAGGTTAGGCCCGTGTGTTGTTATGTAAGAATATTATGATGTATAGTTGTTGTCTGACGCATATCTTTGAATATAGAGCTACAGAATAAGGTTTTGTTACTTAGGATTTTGTTTTTTTGGGGGGGTAACTAGTGTATCGGACGGAATTTGTCTGATCTGTTACAGGTTTGGGTAAATCAGTGGTGTTTAGGATAGGATTAGGAAGACTTTAATATGGCTTCCAAATTTGGGTATTTGGATTTTTCAGTTCTCTTTTAGAATTAAGAGGGCTGTGCCATTGGTAATTGTAGTTGTTATGGTCATAGGAGTGACTGCCAGTATGTCAATTGCTACTTTGCTGATAATTGAGCAGGTTTCAACAGTATTTGCTAACCAGGGTAAAACTTTGATGACTTTAATGAATGTTACCTCTCAGAGGTGTAGGATTGCCTTTAATGAATGTTACCTCTCAGAGGTGTAGGATTGCCTTTAATGAATGTTACCTCTCAGAGGTGTAGGATTGCCTTTAATGAATTCAGTATATTGTTAGGTTTCTCGGGTAATTTTTACTGGGAAGAATTTGTATGAATAGTATCTTAGAGTTAGTGTACCTGATAATGGGTTGATTATGGAAATTCCAGTTAGCAACTTGGAATCGTTTCACAGTTTTATCATATGACCTTTGCCGTAGTAGTTTTAATAGGTCAATAATAATTTGGCATAGTGAGTAAACTAGTTACCTTTTTGAGTTGACTGTCGAGATGACCGAGTTACGTAACACACCACTTCCTCGCAGCAGAGCTGTACGAAATGTCTTCTATGAGCCTCAGCTTATACAAGTTAGACATGGGAGCCACCTATGGGACACCTGCGGGTTTTCTGCGCCTGCACTTTCATGAATGGATCCAGGGTTTTGGAGAGATGTCGGGCAGGATGTCTACATATCACCGTCGTTGCTGGGAGACATTGTTTGGCGCAAAGGATTTGTGAGCACTGCATTCAACATGGGCTTGCACAGTCACAAGCCATTCAGCATAATTGGATCGCCAGGACATGAAGGAGACCATGGGTTTGTGCAGTCGCAAGCCATTCAGCATAATTGGATCGCCAGGACATCAAGGAAACCATGGGCTTGTGCAGTCGCAAGCCATTCAGCATAATTGGATCGCCAGGACATGAAAGAAACCATGGGCTTGTGCAGTTGCAAGCCATTCAGCATAATTGATTCGCCAGGAGATGAAGAAAACCATGGGCTTGTGCAGTCGCAAGCCATTCAGCATAGTTGGGTCACCAGGAATTCAAGATATGAGGAGAAGCATGGGCTTGTACAATATGAGCCTGATAGTGAGCTCAGTGGTATGGTTAAATTATTTTAATAATAATAAAGTAATGTACAATTGCAAGCCATCCAGAAGATTTAGTCCATCAAGAATGCAAGATTTCAAGTGTTGCGTTCCATAAATGAACTGTTATTGGAATAACATCTGTGTTACGAGACATATAATTGTCGTATCTAGTGCATATGTTTTGCTATGATTTTGGAGTTGGCCCTTACTGAACTTTCGATTGGACAGTTAGCGTATCTGGGCAAGGACGTCCAGAAGTAGGAGGTCAGAGCTCCTATTAACCCTTTAACGCCGAAGCCCTATTTACAAAAACGTCTCCTGTATGCCGGCGGCGTTCGGTGAGTTAGCGCCGAAGCGGAAAAAAAGTTTTTTTCAAAAAATCACAGCACGCTTAGTTTTTAAGATTAAGAGTTCATTTTTGGCTCCCTTTTTTGTCATTGCCTGAAGTTTAGTATGCAACCATCAGAAATGAAAAAAAATATCATTATCATATATAAATATTGGAATATATGACAGCGCAAAAAAAATTTTTCATATATAATTTTATACAAATCGTGCTGTGAGCAAAACAGTTAAAGCTAATGAGTTAATTTTTTTTAGTTGTATTGTACACTAAATTGCGATGATTTTGGTATATAAATTTTAAAACGATCAAAGCAACACAGAGAAAATATTATCACAAAATGATGCATGAATTCGTAATGCGTGGACGTAAAAAAATGTTTTTTTCAAAAACTCACTATAAATCGAAGTATTGTGCTAGAGACTTCCAGTTTGTTGAAAAATGAAGCTAATTGATTGAATATTACTAGACTGTAAGTGTTTTAGCTTACAATTGCAGTTTTCGACCATTTCGGTTGAGTTAAAGTTGAGCGAAAGTCTAATTTTTTCTATTTATCGTGATTTATATGGAAATATTTCAAAACTGATAAAAGCTACAACCATGAGTTATTTTTTGTTGTATTGTACATGAAATTGCGCACATTTTCATATATAAAACTTTATGTAACGACTAATATAAAGCGGTGCAAATATTACGACAACGAGACTAAAGAATTTCTGAGATGTTCAGCCGAGTTACAGCGCAGACGTAAGGAAAATGTTTTTAAAAAATTCACCATAAATCGAAATATTGTGCTAGAGACTTCCAATTTATTGCAAAATGAAGTTAATCAATTGAATATTACTAGAATGTAAGAGTTTTAGCTTACAATTGCGTTTTTTCCATTTCGTCGTCGAGTTAAAGTTGACCGAAGGTTGAAATTTTGGCAGTTATCGTGATTTATGTGAAAATATTTCAAAACTGATAAAGCTACAACCATGAGCTATTTTCCGTTGTATTCTACATGAAATTGCGCACATTTTCATTTATAAAAGTTTATGTAACGACTAATGTAAAACGATGCAAACATTACGACAACATGACGAAAGAATTTCTGAGATGTTCGCAGAGTTACAGCGCAGAGACGTAAGGAAAAAATTTTTTTTTCAGAAATTCACCATAAATCGAAATATTGTGCTAGAGACTTCCAGTTTGTTGCAAAATGAAGGTACATGATTCAATATTACTAGAATGTAAAAGTTTTAGCTTATAATTGCGTTTTTTACCATTTCGGTCGAGTTAAAGTTGACCGAAGGTTGAAATTTTGGCAGTTATCGTGATTTATATGAAAATATTTCAAAACTGATAAAAGCTACAACCATGAGTTATTTTCTGTTGTATTCTACATGAAATTGCATACATTTCCATATATAAAACTTTATGTAATGACTAATATAAAACAGTGCAAACATTACGACAATGTGACGAAAAGAATTTCTGGCGCTGGACGTAAGGAAAAAGTTTTTTCAAAAAATTCACCATAAATCGAAATATTGTGCTAGAGACTTCCAATTGGTTGCAAAATGAAGGTAAATGATTGAATATTACTAGATCGTAAGAGTTTTAGATTAAAATTGCGTTTTTGACCATTTCAGTCGAGTCAAAGTTGACCGAAGGTTGAAATTTTGGCAGTTATCGTGGTTTATATGAAAATATTTCCAAACTGATAAAAGCTACAACCATGGGTTGTATTTTGCTGTATTGTACATGAAATTGCGCACATTTTCATATATAAAACTTTATGTAACGGCTAATATAGAACAGTGCAAAAATTACGACAAAATGACAAAAGAATTTATGGAATTTTCAGCTGAGTTACCACCGGTGTGTAAGAAAAAAGTTTTTTTCAAAAATTCACCATAAATCAAAATATTGTGCTAGAGACTTCCAATTTGTTGCAAAATGAAGGTACATGATTGAGTATTACTAGAATGTAAGAGTTTTAGCTTACAATTGCATTTTTCGACCATTTCGGTCGAGTCAAAGTTGACCGAAGGTTGAAATTTTTTGTAGTCGACGTACGGTACGTCCACTCGGCACCCAACAGACAATTTTAGTCGACGTATGATACGTCCAATAGGCGTTTAAGGGTTAAGTGGTTCTCGGTGGACAGCAGAGAAGAACTATGTGATGACCTGTTAGTGGCACTTTGCCTGGAGGTTCATTTGTGCTGATATTGGGATTTGCTCAGTCGGATCCAGAGAACTATTTGATCATGGTCGGAGCACATGGAAACAGCGTGTTAGAGCTTTGAACCAGTGCACCGGAAGTGCCTAGGTTCCGGTGGGGTATGTGTGTGTAATTGCGATCTCCTGTGGTATATTATCGGGGGGATAGACTTTTGCAAGTGAAGTGCAGTAAGAGACCAGGGTCTATTTGGTTAGTGGTAGTGTGATCAGATAGCCACTAAGAAGATACATTATTTACGGCCATAGAACGTAAGTAAAATATCACAGTGACGTATCTTTTCCAGACTTTAGAAGG
Source organism: Macrobrachium rosenbergii (assembly GCF_040412425.1). Classification (NCBI taxonomy): domain Eukaryota; kingdom Metazoa; phylum Arthropoda; class Malacostraca; order Decapoda; family Palaemonidae; genus Macrobrachium; species Macrobrachium rosenbergii. The sequence goes on along the minus strand of NC_089780.1, from coordinate 32,212,328 downwards.
AAAACCACAGTTTGGGAAGCAGCGAAACTGAACGATGTTTACATAATGAAATTGTCCATTTGTGCATTTTTTCTGTCTTGAATATGTATATTCATTTCAGGTTTTAACATAATGACATGTTTCTTTCAACAGGAATCAAACATCGTCCTGGGAGGACGAATATTTGGAAGTGGTGTACTGCATTACTCTCACATATATATGACTGCTTATTTTGGTCTTGTATAAATATGACCGTATTACTTTGTTTGATGATCAAGGTGTTATTCACTAGTATTGCTTGGTATAGAATAATTATTCTACTTGCTTATGAAACAGTATTTCCTCTGGTTATGCTTTCCATTGAAAGGGGGTAGGCACCACACCTTTTCATGACCGTAGCTTTTGCTGAATCACTTTCGTTAAATTTGTCAATGCAGTCTAGTTTTGTATATCAGTGTCTCATTTCAGTAGGCCTTTGTGTAAAGATATGTTTAGTGAGAGTCCTTTGATGAAGGAGAAGGGATTTGCTGACCCAAGGAAGAGCCATGGCTACCAGAAACATCTCAAGAAAAGTGAGATGCTTGATTCTGTTCTTAAAACAGATACATCAATAAAAGATGACCCTTTCGAACCCAGGTTGTTAACATATTTTCCAATCAGCGTCAGACTGGCGTCATCCGAAATACCATAAAAAATCATAAGAAAACCTACTGTTAATCCTTTGGGTGTCTTGAAAACAATGTATCCTGCATTTATATTGAGTTTTTCAAGACAAAACCTCCAAAATTTGACCATTCTGCTATTCTGGAGCCATATTTCTTCTGTCGGATCGGCGTTGTAAGTGTCGTAAACCTGGAACATGCATTGTAACCCAGGAATAATTTTTTGATGAATATATTTGAAAAGCGTCATAAACTCTGAACATCGTAAGCTGAGCCTGTCGTAATCTGGAGGCTGTCTGTAATTGGATAAATTGAAAATGTAGACTCTGAAGAAATTTCTTGAATTGATTTGTTTCCAGAGCTTGACATTTGTTGTCAGTTATATTTTGAACATTCACACAAAAATTTTTTAACCCTTAGTGTTAATTTAGTCTGTACATATAGTGACTGGAACATGTGGGCTATCATGCAGACAGAAAATCATCAAATGATGTACATATAGTGACTGGAACATGTGGGCTATCATGCAGACAGAAAATCATAAGGCAAATGATCTCACAACAGGGGATGGAAGTAAATTTCTTCAAAATATTCCTCTTAAAACAGTAAACTTCTCACTAAAGAAAGCAGATTAAAAGATGTAGGAATAACAGCCCCGCTGAGATAGGTCTTTTGTCACTAAATAGCGAATGCAATAATCTTTCTTAAATGAATGTAGGTATCAGTCCTCACTGCAAACCAAGGCACAGTATAGAGTTTAATAAGGCAATGGTCTGTTAATTACCAATCAATGAATTCCGAACCAATCAATGAATTTCAGAACCCTTTAAAATAATTGCTGTTTTTCAGGCTCAAAAATTACGACCAAATGATTCAAGAATGCTTGTAGCCCTTGGTGAGAGCTATGAAAGATTAGAGAAATGGGATGAAGCCAAGAAATGTTTCCGCAAAGCACATAGTGTAGGTGACATTGAAGGTATCGCTCTGCTGAGGTTATCCAAGTAAGTTATGAAGTTGTCTTTATCAGATCTAAAATGTACATAGATAACTGGAACTTGACAGTGAAGGGACAAAAATTTTTTGGGATATCCCAGTATGTAGCTGCTCACATTTCAGAAAACTTTTAAGTATCAGAATGTTTCTCTCATTATTCTACTAGCTAACTTTTGTAATTATATGAGTTTCCCCAATTTATGACATGCAGATTTTCATAGAAGAGAAGCTCATAATTTTTTCAGATGATTAAAGTATTCCCTCTACACGGGTACTGTAATACTCTTAATTACTACATCACCTACCAATTTTGCTCATCTTTGTTATTAACCAGTCGTGTATTTTGTTACTGGACTAGTCTTCATACTTTTATCTTGAAGTTGCACTTCCAAATTCATTGAATTAGGGTCTCCTAGGGTCTCCTTTTAAAGAACTCATAGCCCTACAGACCTCAACATGATAATACTCTTCACCATAAACCATACAAGTATATAATGTAAACATTCAGTTATTTACCATTTTATAGAGAGACAAGGAGACTATGGTATGCTAGCTTATTTTTTATACTGAATACTGTATTAGCAAAGTCATCAAAATTATGCAGTGCAGTACCAAATGGAAAATTTCTTTAATTTTAGAGTTTTCTGAAGACGTTGCGGCCTTCAGTCTCGTTCTCGAACCTGTGAACATCGTCCCGGAGCGATAAGTTGGTGCGGGAATAGGTGAGGCAAACCTTTAAGTGAGGCAAACTTTTCCTTTAGGGGATTTGTTAGCTCCTCATCCCTTTTCGATGGTTCCTGGTCTACCGTCCCTGAGGTGAAATCAGTCAAGAAAGACCCTTTTTAAACCAAGAAGACCTGCTCCGGGGCCCCCTTGAGGACGTCTCGGATCTCTAGTCCTGTGCCGTCTACGAGTTAGGCCTCGTCTTCTGGAAAGGGACACGGCCCAAGCAAAGCAAGGTGGTTACCCCCTCCTTCCTTTGTTGCAGACTCTTTTACGGGTCTTCTTATAAGGAGCTCGATTTGAGGGTCATTGACAACCTATCAAACTATCTAACTATCTATCTACCTCATGGTCCGTGCCTTCCCTTTCCCAGGAGCTTAAATCCCAGAGAGATTATTCTCAGGACTCATTATCAACAGATCACCTGTAAAATCCTGCTCCGTTCCGGAATTCTATCGTTCCGGACACCTCCACCTCTTTTCCCCTTCGGTCTGGGGAACCTTTGGCGCCTAACCCTTTATGCTTCCCAGCATGAAGGCACCCTCCTGTCGGGGGTGTGGGCACACGGAGGTTGGCGGAATTGCATTTCTTCCCTTCCGGCCTGGTATCCCCTTATCCGGGTTTTCCCAGACTGGCAGAAGGAGCATGGTATCTATCTGGCAAGATCCCTAAGGGAGCCCTCATCTTCCCTAGGGGCTGGGCACATCGTCTCCGTTGTGAATTCTAACGGAGTGGCAGGCGGAGAATTCCAAGTTCACGCCAGCTATGGGGTCTTACCGTGCTCTCTTTGAGAGCCCTGCTTCCTACCCCTTGTGCTCCAAATGTAGCCCCTCTTATCAACAGGCTTGTTTTGAAAATAAACCGCTGCCGCATTTCCGGGAGACAGATATCACAGATATGTTCACAATGAATCTTCTAACCCCGGACTACGCTTCTACTTTATTCAGCGTACAGCTCCCTAAGCTTTCGGAGTCAGTTCCCGGAAGCTGAAACAGGGTGTAAAGACAGGCTTGCCAGGTCCTGGAACTCTTTAACTTTAACAGAAACAACGTCTGTGGTATATAATGGCGGTTCGTTGTTTCCGGTCCTGATAAAATCTCTCTTGTCAGGTTTTCTGCAGGTCCCGCTTTATTTCATCAGTCCGGATGGACAGCTGAAAACATTTTTCGCCAGCCACGTTCCGCCGTGAGCCGAAAAGTCTTATGAACAGTTTCACCTGGAGAATTAATCTTTTCCCCAGGTGGGCGTTGTTACGGTCTGTCCGGGGCTACTAATGTTAATCAGAGCCTCTGTTCTCGTGGGTGTCTACCTTATGGGCGGAAACAATCTGGTCTTGCCGGGCCCTATCTCAAGTCCGGCAAAAAGTTCATGTAGTTCAAGCGCCCCCCTGCTCAGGCGGTGGTGCAGGCTCTTCAGGTTCCTGCCCCTGGGCAGCCGACAGCCTCTCACTCCCAGCCTCCACCTCGATGTGTGCAGGTTCAGCCAACACATCAGCCCCTTGCGACTCCCCCGTGTGTCTCTGCCTCCCCCATGTGCCTCCGCCGGAGTTTTCTTTGCTTCATACGAAACCCCAAGGAAGGAATTTTCACTAGACATTCTACCAGAGGCACTGAACCTCAGGGTTATCATAGGAGCAGGGAAGCATCCTGCTCCTCTCCGAGAAATTGGGAAGGCATACGCTTCAGGGGAGGCATTCAAGCCTCCTCCCAGTAGTATTTCTCACATGGGTGGGAGGCTGTACCATTTTCGGGGCCACTGGAACTTCAGTCCCTGGGCCCAGAGTATAGTTATCAAGGCCCGGGGTGGAGCTGGACTGTTTGTCCCCCTCCGACTTTGTGAATGGCCTGTCAGGCTTTTTCAGTCTGCCAAGGAAGTTCCCTTCCACTTGAAAGTTTTTCCGGGCGTGTCCCGTTTATTTTCCTCATTCAATGCGGCAAGTCTCGGTTGCTTACAGTCTTGTAGGTTCGGATCCTACTGCTCCGTGGAGCCATAACCACCTCTATAGACCTTTCCAACGCTTCCTTTCACATCTTGGTTGCAGGAAGGTTCTATCCCTTCTTGGGATTCAGACTCGGGGAGCAGGCGTACCCCTTCAGGTTCATACCCTCCTCTTTGCAGCCCCCGGAATCTTTGCCAGTTTGAACAATACCGTAGTTCAACAGCTCCGGTATTAGAAGGCTATGCTAGCCGCATATCTAGTTGTCTGGCTCATTTGGGCACCCAGTGTCGGGAATTGCCTGAGGGTGCTGATCATTATAATCGGTTTTCTAGTCTCTGGGCTTCTAAGTACACAGGAAGGAATCCCACCTGTTTCCGGAGGGTAGCCTTCAGTAGTTGTGAATCCAGTGGAAGTGGAAAGAGATAGCAAGGGCAACCAAACATTTCATCAACACAAGCATACCTCCCGCCGTGCCCAAGAAAAGGTCTTGGGCTCTCTCCAGTTTGCTTCAGTGACGGTTCTCCTTCTGAAGTCAAAGCTGGAGTTTTTAACCGGGGTATGGCGGAATCAGGGACATGTCTCCCTGATTCCTCCTGTTTGAATAGTGGTCTCTGGCCTTGAACATCTGTCAAGAGCTTATCGAAGTCAGTTCCTCTCCAGCTTTCCCCTCCGGCCTCAGTATTCCACACAGTCACCTCTCTGGGCGGGTGGGGTGGATATTTTTGGCCCCATGAAGTACATGGAACTTAGTCGGTCACGTTCCGGCAGTTCCATATCAACGCTTTGGAGGGCTGTGGCAGTCTTCCTGTCCTTGGGAAACTTCTTCCTCCCAAGAGGATTTATTTTACGCTGGTTCTGAACAAAGCAGCAATAGTGCGCTGCGTAAACAAGTGGGTTCGAACTCGAGTTGCATCATTCAGGTTATGGTTCATTCTTCTCCATAACCAACAGTCACAAGTGCCTCTGTCTGCCACCCTTCTCGTAGGGGTCCAAAAGGTCACTACTTTTTCCCTATCCAGGGCCTCCCCCCTGGTGTCGGAATAGTCCTTAGACGGAGCGTCATTCAGGTAGTCTTGTGATCTTTTCCTGGACCTAGAAGTAGGTCTGTTTGCAACCCAATTCAGCCACAAACTATCAAGCTGCCACGACTGGTATATACTCAGCCTGCGTCAGCCTCCTCGGAGTTCTGGTGCCCTGGCTTTGCAGTCTTTGTGAATTTTACAGTTTAGGAGGAAACTGATATTGGTCCTGTTATTACTGTTTTCCTAAAATCAGTCAAGGGATCCTACTCTACTGCAGTATGGTTCTGCAGTTAAGTAACTAGCACTCTTCACATAGTTTTTGATGCTACAGTAATGATGCAGCCGCATTGGCCCCGAGGAAAGTGTTTTGTTGGAACCAGACTCACAGGTCCTTAACTTTCAACCCTAAGGTCTGTGTTCGTCTGAGACCAGTACTCCGTCCACATTCGGTTTCCTGGTCTTTGAGTAATGTATCGGAGTTAGCTTCGGTAACCAACAATCATCTTGTTCTTACCTTTCCTTGTTGGGGAAGACCCAAATTTTTAATCAGCTTAGCTTCTAGTGCTGGTTTTCCTGTACTGTCTGCCCTGTCTAGCGGAACCAACCATTTTGGTTTCCCCACTCAGGGGTAGTGTTGCGAATTCCTCACCCTAACTTTCTATCTGCAGTTGAAGGTCCTCATTTTCAGTGGTCACCTTGGAAAGTTCTCCCTTTCACAAGGTCTGTCTCTGTGCCCAGTTTTCTCCTTACAGGCTTTTTAGACAGGACCTCGCAATTTTGTCAGGTCCTCTCTTTATTTGAAAAAGGGGGGGGGGGGGTTTACTGTCATTGTGTCTGCCATTAGGCAGCAAGTGTTTTCTTAATACAAACCTATTCAGGTTCAATTCCAAAGCTCATGCTCTTAGACGGTGGCCACTTACATTATTTTCATTACATGAAATTCGAGGACCTTACTAATGTTCAGGGTGGAATTCTCCCCTAGTTTTCAACGTCTCTATTTTAAGTCTTTAATACCATAAGAATGATATTTATTTCTCTGTTATTATTTCACCGGCTGACAAGGGTCCCCGATCCAGAAAAAGGATTTTGACAAAGGAAAAATCTATTTCTGGGGAGGGGCCCGTGTCACCCGGTGAACCACCCCTGTTTTTCATTCTCTCCCTCCCATGGTAAACATCATTCTAGTGGGGTGGGTGCTAACATGGAATGCGATTAGTGTTGCCTTGTGTACAGTCCGTGAGTAGTGCATGGGCTTGTATTGGCACCTCTCTCGTTGGGACTTTTGACATTGGGAATCTTTATAGGGCAGGGCCCCGTGATTGTGACAATCTCACCCTTCACCATATACGACTCCATTTCTTGGAGCTCGCTCTGGGGGTAGTAACCCCAGCTTTACATTTAGCTTTTCTCTGGTATCTAGCAATGGAATTACCTAGAAATAAGTGCTGAATGGATTATTTCACCGGGTGACACGGGCCCCTCCCCAGAAATAGATTTTTCCTTTGTCAAAATCCTTTTTATATTTCCACCAAACACTTCTTTTATATGATGTCTTAGCAATGTTGATAGTGATAAAACAAATCAAATACAGTTCTTGCCATGAAGTTAACTATTAGACTGCAAACAAAGAAACTCACACTTACAGACTGACATCTATTAACTGTATGGGCTCATCATTATTTATTCAGTAAGTGGAGGTGGATTGTCAGGTTCTTCATCATCAACCATATTTTCTGTATGAAGGAGAGAGGAAGAGGAATAGATGGCCTAAGTGCCTCTTAAGGCAGTCGGGGTATGAGAAATGAAAGAGATATTTGGGATTCTGTGTTTTGCCTTCTGGAAATACATCTTGGTTTTATTTTACATTTTTGCTTCAAATGTTTTATATGGCTGTATGCCCTTGCTACAATAGTGTCATTTTTCAGGATGCATCATAATTTGGGTCAGTGTTATAAAAATAGACTTATCACAACCTTGAACCAACTCAGTCACTCTGCAATATTATTTGATTGACATAAATTTGTTTTCTGGCACTGCTGCTTCTGTGCTTTTATCTTTGGCTTCTGTTGTATCTACCTCAAGAAAGTTACCTCTATCAGGGTGTCCTCTGGTAACTGATATGATGTTGATTAGTTCTTGAATTTCCTTAGAACTATATCTTCAAAACTCTCCCCACCCATTCTCTTTCTCTTTGCCATATCCACAATTTTCCTTAAAACCTTTATGATTGGCTGGTGGTAAATTCAGTGAACTCATTGACATTTCTGGCCAAAGATTCTTCCAGCATCTTTCAGGATTGATAGCTTTTGTAACTTTGGATGCCATTTATAGCATCTGCAATTTTGAAACCTTTCCACATCATCAATGTTATTTTCATTGGTCATCTTTCATAGCCTTGATGATCCTTTCCATTGAGTATTTTGCAAATGAACCTTAACCCTTAAACGCCGACTGGACATATTTTATGTCAACAAAAATTGTCTGTCGGGTGCCAAGTGGACGTAAAATACGTCGAATACAAAAAGTTTTTTTAAATATTCGCGGAAAAATACTTATAGACCTTGTTTGCGAAAAATTTTAAATCACGTGCCTTGAGGGATGCTGGGAGTTCATAGATCACGCTCTTGTTTTGTTTACAAGCATGAGCCTGCTGTGCATGTGCGAATTTCTTTCTTATCCCAAAAGAAAGCATCAGCTAACTCTGCTGAAAATCTCAGAAATTCTTTAGTCACTTTGTTGTAATTTTTGCACCGTTTTTTATTAGCCATTACATAAAGTTTTATGTATGAAAATGTGCGCAATTTCATGTAGAATACAAGAAAAAATAACTCATGGTTGTAGCTTTTATCAGTTTTGACATATTTTCATATAAATCATGATGTGCCAAAATTTCAACCTTCGGTCGACTTTGACTCGACCGAAATGGTCGAAAAATGCAATTGTAAGCTAAAACTCTTACATTCTAGTAATATTCAATCATTTACCTTCATTTTGCAACAAACAAGAAGTTTCTAGCACAATATTTTGATTTATGGTGAATTTTTTTAAAAACTTTTTTCTTACGTCCGCCCTAACTCTGCTGAAAATCTCAGAAATTCTTTAGTCACTTTGTCGTAATTTTTGCACTGTTTTCTATTAGTAGTTACATAAAGTTTTATATATAAAAATGTGCACAATTTCATGTAGAATACAACAAAAAATAACTCATAGTTGTAGCTTTTATCAATTTTGACATATTTTCATGTAAATCAAGATAAGTGCCAAAATTTCAACCTTTGGTCACCTTTGACTCGACGGAAATGGTCGAAAAATGCAATTGTAAGCTAAACCTCTTACATTCTAGTAATATTCAATCATTTACCTTCATTTTGCAACAAACGAGAAGTCTCTAGCACAATATTTCGATTTATGGTGAATTTTTGAAAAAAACTTTTTCCTTACATCCGAGCTAACTCTGCTGTAAATCTTGTAAGAGCCTGACGCTGTCTCTTCCAAACGCGTGTGTGTTCGTGCGTTCATCGTCCATCACAGTGGACAAGACAACAAGAGCATCTTGTTTTCTTTCTCTAAAGGAATGCAATTTAAACCATACAATATTTCCGTCTGTTTCTCCCTAACCATTGTTGTCTTGATGTATGTACAATCACCACTACTTGCATTGCCATGCAAGCATTCTAATCATGTACTCATAATCCAATGAATCTTCTGTATCAAACTGTGTGTGTTTCTGTTTGTGAAGACGCCAAACGTCTCGCCACTCCGATGGACGACGAACACATAAACACACACGTGTTTGGAAGAGACGGCGTCTCGCTCTTACAATCTCAGAAATTCTTTAGTCACTGTCGTAATTTTTATACAGTTTTCTATTAGGTGTTACATAAAGTTTTATATATGAAAATTTATGCAATTTCATGTAGAATACAACAAAAAATAACTCATGGTTGTAGCTTTTATCAATTTTGAAATATTTTCATATAGATCACGATGTGCCAAAATTTAAACCTATGGTCAACTTTGACTTGACCGAAATGGTCGAAAAATGTAATTGTAAGCTAAAACTCTTACATTCTAGTAACATTCAATCATTTACCTTCATTTTGCAACAAACAGGAAGTCTCTAGCACAATATTTCGATTTATGGTTTTTTAAAAAATCTTTTTCCTTATCTCCGTGCGCGGTAACTCGGATGAAAATATCAGAATTTCTTTAGTCACTGTCGTAATTTTCGCACTGTTTTTTATTAGGCGTTACATAAAGTGTTATACATGAAAATGTGTGCAATTTCATGTAAAATGCAACAAAAAATAACTCATGGTTGTAGCTCTTATCAGTTTTGAAATATTTTCATATAAATCATGATGTGCCAAAATTTAAACCTATGGTCAACTTTGACTCGACTGAAATGGTTGAAAAATGCAATAGTAAGCTAAAACTCTTACATTCTAGTAACATTCAATCATTTACCTTCATTTTGCAACAAACGGGAAGTCTCTAGCACAATATTTCGATTTATGGTGAATTTTTGAAAAAACTTTTCCTTACCTCCGCGCGCGGTAACTCTGCTGAAAATCTCAGAATTTCTTTAGTCACCTTGTCGTAATTTTCGCACCGTTTTCTATTAGGCGTTACAAAAAGTGTTATACATGAAAATGTGCGCAATTTCATGTAGAATACAACAAAAAATAACTCATGATTGTAGCTTTTATCAGTTTTTAAATATTTTCATGTAAATCACGATAAATAGAAAAAATTCGACCTTCGGTCAACTTTAACTCTACTGAAATAGTTGAAAACTGCAATTGTAAGCTAAAACACTTACAGTCTAGTAATATTCAATCAATTATATTCATTTTGCAACAAACAGAAAGTCTCTAACACAATATTTTGATTTATGGTGAATTTTTGAAAAAACTTTTTTTTACATCCGCGCATTACGAATTCATGCATCATTTTGTGATAATATTTTCTCTGTGTTGCTTTGATTGTTTTACAATTTGGTATATACCAAAATCAATCCAATCTAGTGTACAATACAACGGAATAAAAAAATAACTCATTAGCTTTTAGCGCTTTGCTCACAGCGCGATTTGTATACAATTATATATGAAATTTTTTTTTGTGCTGTCATATATTCCAGTATTTATATATGATAATGATATTTTTTTCATTTCTGTTGGTTGCATACTAAACTTCAGGCAATGAGAAAAAAAGGAGCCAAAAGTGAACTCTTAATCTTAAAAACTAAGCGTGCTGTGATTTTTTGAAAAAAACTTTTTTTCTGCTTCGGCGCTAACTCCCGAACGCCGCCAGCATACAGCAGACACTTTTGTAAATAGAGGCTCGGCGTTTAAGGGTTAATTGCCCTTATTACCCCTCTGATCTAGAGGCTGGATTAGACTCTGTGTTGGGGCTAAGTACACAAATTTGATCCCTTCAATGTTTCGCTTGTGGGGGTCTTGGTGATTAGGGCCAACCTCCATTAGACCTTAACCCTTGGGTAATGACAGCTCAGGCTGCAGTGACTTTAAAATATCATCTAAACAGGGTTTCTTTCAGAAAGAAATACAGGAGCCATTCATTCAGTGTCAGTTTCTACTTTGTTACCTTAAAGAAAATTATAGAAAACCAGCAGGTATAATGGAGCTAGTATTTTTTGCCAAAAAAAAAAAAAGGGTGTAAGAAAAGTTGTTGTTTTTTGTTGTGCATTCCATGGTTTAAAAGGTAATCCCTTTTAGGCAAGGCATTTTCTGACTTTCAGGATAGATTCCAATAATCCTACAAGAAAAGGGATTTTGACAAAGGAAAAATCTATTTCTGAGGGAGGCCCTGTGTCACCCGGTGAAATTCCTTTCTTGCACGAATTTCTAGGTATAAATATTGCTAAATATACCAGAGAAAAAAGCTTTCAGGAATGCTGGGGTTACTACCCCCAGATCGAGCGCCTTCTTATACCAAGAAGGCGTCGGTATGGATAAGGGTGAGTGAAGAAATCACAACCACAGAACCACACTCGAAAGACATCCCAATGGCAAAATCCCTCGGAAGAGCGGAGAGCCGTACCAGCTCCCACACTCACCCGCCCGCCAAGCGGCGACCCCAGCGCCATCTGAACTCATTCCAGTCTAGCACCACCCTCAGGCTTGGCATGCCAAAGCAGGGGGGGAAACCAGATACTGGGAGGGTCACCGGGTGACACAGGGCCTCCCTCAGAAATAGATTTTTCCTTTGTCAAAATCCCTTTTCTGAGTTTGTCCCTGTGTCACCCGGTGAAATAGTAACGGAGAATCATGCCAAGACTGCCAAGATACAAAATAAACAAAAAGGTGATCATGAACAAAAACACATGCTATGAAAAAATAGATTTAATATGATATCTCAGCAAGGCAAAGAGAATCAAATCACAGGTAATTACAGGTGGAACAAAAACACCCAACAATACAATGTCATAGACAGGTAAATATAAACTATACATAATAGAAATACACAATATACCTTATACAATATCAAAAATGTGAGGTATACGAAGCGTAAAATAAAACAACACAAGTACCTCTAGGCTTAAATCTAAATACACAGCATAACAAAACACAATCACCAAGACAAACAATAATAATGGCAATACTAATATCAATTATGAGGAGCAAGGCAGTGAGGCATGATTGATCCAGGAGAACAGGCAGAGAAATAAATGAGGCAGGCGGGCGGGGGGAAAGGAAAGGTTAAGGATAATTAAGGTGGGGATGACACTCCCACAGCCACTGTAGAGAATTTCAGAGCTTGAGTGATTTTAGATAGTGGCGTTTAAACACTAGAGGTGATTTCCATCCTGTATACTTGGTAAGCTCAGCAAAATCCATATTATGGAAATAATTAGTAGAGGTAGCTACCGCACGGATATCATGAACCTTAGGAACTGAATCCGGGTTGGCCTGTTTAATGAAATGCAGAATTTGCTGTCTTATAGCATTCAAAGAAAGAGTTCCACCTTTTTCCCTGATAAAGAGAGGACCCGACATACACTGAGGAGTTCTTTGTAAGTAAGCCTTTAGGGTAAAGACTGGGCATAAGGACCGGTCTTGTGGAAGAGGCACCACCTTCCAGGGGGACCACCTGTCCTGAGGGTCTTCATTTTTCGCTAGGAAAGGGGAAAGGAGAGCTTCTCCCGACGGGAGGAAATCAATGTGATCATCACCTCTAGAGAGAGCAGATAGCTCTGAGATTCTGGGACCTGAAGCTAAGCTAATCAGAAACAAGGTCTTCCTTAACAGATCCAGATAAGAGCATTGTGAGTTATCAATATCAGAGGCTAATTTTAGAACATCGTTCAGGAACCAGGTAACAGAATGTGGGCGTGTTACCGACCTCAAACGTGCGCATGCTCTAGAGATGGAGGAAAAGTATGAATCTGTAAGGTCAATCTTAAAACCATACAAAAATACATTCTTCAAGGCTGATTTAGCTGTAGTAACAGTGGCCAGAGTTAGGCCTTTTTCAAACAATGATCTAAAGAAGGTAACCGCTAGGTTAGTAGTCATAGTCTGAGCTTCAGATGCCTTCAAAAAAGATGCTAATTTTTTGACTGCTGAATCATATTGCCTGAGAGTAGAATCTCACTTATTGGATTCTAGAAACAGAGTGTTAACGGGGTCAATATTTGCTCCCTTTTTAGCAGCAAATTTTATAAAGTCCATAAAACCAGGGCATTCTGAATTTTTAAGGAAGCTGACAGTCTTGGTTTGTACTACTTGGGTCAGTCTGGGTTTGGGTATCTGATGACACATAACTTGAGCTCCAGAAGCAGAGGGAACCAGTTGCTCTTTGGCCAATGGGGGCTACCAGGGCTAGTTGGCCCTTGAATGACCTGAGTTTGTGCAGTACTTTCAACAACATGTTTATTGGGGGAAACAAGTAGATCCTCTCCCAATTGTTCCAATCTATGGTCATTGCGTCTGTGGCGTAGGCATGGGGGTCCAGAATGGGAGCCACATAACAGGGAAGCTTGTGATTGCTCTCTTTGGCGAACAGATCCACTTGGAGTCCCGGAACTCGGCGGTAGATCCAATTGAACGATTCTCCGTCCAGAGACCACTCCGTCTCCAACGGAGTAGTTCTGGACAGAGAATCCGCCACCACGTTCCGCACCCCCGCTAGGTGGGTGGCTGACAGATGCCAGCCGTGCTTATTCGCCAGGGAGAAGATAGCTAACATCACCTGATTTACGTGACTCGATTTGGAGCCGCCCCTGTTTATGCAATGAACCACCACGGCGCTGTCTAACACCAGCCTGATGTGAATCTGGCCGGCGGGGCAAAGTTTCTTCAGAGTTAGAAACACTGCCATAGCTTCCAAGGTGTTTATATGGAACTGTCGAAACATTATAGACCATGTCCCTTGTACTTTTTGTTTTGGTGAGTACCCTCCCCAGCCGCTTAATGAAGCGTCTGTGTGGATTACCAGAGCTGGGGGAAATTGAAGGGGGACAGACTTCGAAAGGCCTTTGACTGTGGACCATGGTCGAAGCCTTGTCTTCAAGATTTTGCAGGATTGAAGAGACTCTGTCTCTGAGCCTGACATTGGCTCGTCTCCGCCACACTCTGTTTATGTCTTTTAGTCTTGCTTTCAAGAGCAGGTCTGTCACTGAAGCAAACTGAAGAGAGCCGAGAATCCTCTCTTGAGACCGGCGGGATGCTGCTTTGCCCTTCAGATATTTTCTGGTAGCGGCGGCTATCTCCCTCCGCTTGGCCGGCGGGAGGGATAGCCTGTATGAGGTTAGGTCCCACTGGAGACCCAGCCACTGAAACCGAGACTCCGGAGTCAGGCGGGACTTCTCCCTGTTCAATTGAAAGCCTAATGACTCCAGGAACTCGATCACTATGGCTGTAGCCTTCCGGCACTCCTGTACGGTTGGGGCCCAGATTATCCAATCGTCCAGGTATGCTGCTAGGGGGGACCGTAGCTGCTGAACAACTGTTTCCGCCAGCCGTGAATATCCTGGGGCTATATTGAGCCGAAAGGCATGACCCTGAAGGAGTAGGCCTGTTTCCCTAGTCTGAAACCCAGGAAGGGAGAGAAGTTCCGCGCAACCGGGACGTGATAATAAGCGTCTGAAAGATCGATAGAGGTGGTGACGGCTCCACACGGCAGTAGAGTCCGAACTTGAGCAACTGTAAGCATGCGAAATTTGTCGCATTGTATGTAGAGATTTAGACGCGACAGATCTAGAATCACTCTTTGCTGGCGGAATCTTTCTTGGGGACAGTGAACAGCCTGCCTTGAAATTTGAGGTGCCTCACTTTCTTTATTGCTCTCTTGTTGAGAAGCTCCGTCACAAAGTCCTGTAGGGCTTTGGAGGAGGGTTGATAAAACCTGGTCAGGGGAGGAGGGTCCCTGATCCAGCTCCAACCCAGGCCTTTGGACACAATGCTGTGTGCCCAAGGACTGAAGGACCACTGGTCTCTGAACCAGTATAGGCGTCCACCTACCTGACTGGTCTCAGTGGGAGGAAGCAGGTTTGTTTCCTCTACCATGGCCACTTTTCCCCGGGAGACAGATCCAGCCCTGCCTCTGTAGGGGGCTCGACCTCTACCCCCTTGGCTCCTGTTAAGGCCGTGAAAGACCCCACGGCCTTCATAGGTAGGGTTGTACGCCGGTGAGGGGCGACGCACGTGAGGCGCAGCAAGGGATTGGGCTGGTTGAACCAGCACATACTGTTGGGGTTGAGCCTTGAGGTGGACGGTTGGTTCACCGTTGAGACCGAACTGCCTGAACAACCGACTGGTGTTGTGGTCTCCTGTGCTTTCTATAATGTTTCCCAGGCCTATTCTGGGAACCGCTAGACTCAGGGGTCTTCCGCTTAAAGGCGGAGATACCCCACCGGGAGCGCAGACTCTGGTTAGCCCTGGTTGCTTCACCCAGGACACTGGAGACTTCATCTTCTGGGAAAAGATTGTCTCCCCAGAAAGAACTCTTCATGAGTCTGTTAGGCTCATGACAAATAGTGGCATCAGCGAAGATGAACTTACGGCAGTTCATCTTTGCCACCATGAAGTCGTACAGGTCCGACTGGAACCCTGCTAACAGGGATTTAGTCAGAACCTGAAACAATGGCTCCTCTGCAAAGGAGACAGCGGTCGCTTCTGACAGGCACAGCGAGTTCAAAGACCGGCTCAACCGACACCGTGCCTCGAACTCCGCCTTCAGGAGAGCTTCCGGAAGCTTAGGAAGCTGCTCGCTGAACTGGTTTTGACGCCTCCAGAATCTGCGCCCAATTTACCGACAGTAAATGTGGACGGAGCGTCTCTCCAGAACTCGTCACCCCTGGGAAGATCAGAGACGTAGGGATCTGATTCCCGAAGCTGAGGCAAAGGTTTGCCATCCAAGCAAGCCTGAGCGGTTTGCGATAGCAACCTTGTTCAGGCAGGGAGTGGGCAGCTTATCCCCGAGAGAAAACATAGTGAAGTTGCCCTTGAAGGGGTCAACCCGTGTTCTCCGCCCGCCACTCGGAAAAGGTGCGCAAGAGAGCAGATTGCGCCTGATCCCTAGGGAAGATCACCTTTCTCCTTAGGGACCTTGTCTGAGCATACCCAGGCGTCCTCCGTCAGCCTAACGAAGCCTGGGTAGGGGGGGCAAGAGATCAGCCGGGAAGAACTCCAGTTCCTCTAGACGCCTGGTACCTAGACCTTCAATGGTCAGGGTGTCTTCATGCCGGATAGCACGAAGAGCAAAACGCCATGGGTTCCCTACATCAAAAGGAGGGAGGGTAGCAGTGTCAGGGATCTGATAGTGTGGTCTGGCCCCACCGGAGCGTGCCATATCAGCAAGAAGATTCTCCTGACTCTGAAGCCTCTCCGTCAACTTAGAGAGTTTGGCCTCTACCTCCGTAGAGAACCTCTCCAACAACATTCCAGCAAACGCCTCAGGGTCAAAGGCAGGCTGGCGAGGAGGGCTGGGCCTGGCCACCCTCTTACTCGCTCCTTTGCCCGAGGTACCTGGTTTGCTCCCGGAGGCCACAGGTTCAGCAACCTTTGGCTTCGACGGGGGGAAAGGGGATGCCTTGCGGGAAGACGAGGACTTGAAGCCCTTCGCCTTCCACGACTTCTTCAACTTGGGGACAGTAGACTGAGCGTTGTCCCTCAAGATAGAAGATTTAGCGAAACCCTGGAAAGAAGATACAGAGGATGAAGGGGAATCAAAAAGGGTGCCCGCCCCCACTGCCTCACTTACCTCTCTACCTACCTCCTGGTCCTGCTCGGTATTCATAGGCTCCAGGTCCAAATCCAGAGCGGCGACGTCCTTCAAAACCTCAGCGTAAAGGGGGTCCTCTTGTAGTGGCTGGGTCACGACCCGGATCTGCTCGATGATGGGTGCGGCCACATCAGCTGGTACGGCCGCAGCGATCCGGGCGCCGGGGTAGAGCAAGTCCCTCAGCTTCCCATCGAGGACGTAGGGCTTCCCCGACGGAACGTTCCTCCCGAACCCAGCCACCCAGGCGCGGAGAGACTCTAGGGCCTCCTTCTTGGAGGACTCGTCGGCCTGAAAGGGAGCAGGGAATCAAGGAAGGGCTAATATACTGTAAAATACATAAGCGTTAGAACATAAGATATGAAAACATAGCAAACTGTAACTAACGTGAAGAACGAAAGTAAGCAGCTTACCGACTCATCCTGGATGCATCCACAGAGCGCGAAGCAAACCTCACAGCCTTCCGGATGCCAGACGATCAGGTCATCAAGCCGGACCGCACAGCCAGCGTGGGTCCGACACACCACATGCCCGTAGGGTTGGTGGAGGGTGGCGGTACATCCGGGCTCCTCACAACGAACAGTCTGTAAGTGTGAACAGTATATGAACCTACCACTCTTAAGAAACTTAAACTAAGCAGGCACAGGTATTTTCAAACTGTACTGCCAGAGCACTCCAGCGGAATGAAAAACCCTGTCAGAGACGGGCCTACCAGAAAAAGTAACTTAAATTCAAGGTAAGCAAGAAGCCCCTCGACTGCTGGAATACTCCGGCGGAACGAGAGAGCCGAGTCAACAGGACCCTTACCACAAGGGATGCCGGGAATAAAATGGCGGAACCCAAGGGTAGGATCACCGGACTCTGATAACAATAACAAGAAAACAAATATATATCCGACGGCGGGATGAGCTGCCGGGAACAAAATAAATGCATATATATACAGAGGATGGTAACATAATCGGTTAACAATGACATAAAAATCAGCATTCCCCGGAGTCTGGCACAACCCCCTCCGGGGATCCCAAGCCTCTACCGCTAGAGAACAATAGAAGGGTGAGGCTACAAAACACCACAGATCCACAAGGGCAGGTGTAAGCGCCAGTCAACCCAACTAGAGCATCCCGAACGCCAGAGCGAACGCGGGACAAGGCTGAGAAAAAAGTAACCCTGAGAATGTTCGAAAACCTGCTCGATCCTAGGAGAGCGGGTTAACGAGACACTGAGCCAAGAAAAATGCCATCTGGGACCAGCCCTGGGAGGGAGTGAATCCCTCCACCAGGGAAGATCCAACAACTCGGGGTGGTCGTCGGACACCGACGTCACCCGCGCGAGAAGATGACAAAGAGCTGGACCCAGAGTAGACCAGGGTAGGAAGGGGAGGGGGGGAGGGGTTGGTGGGGTAAGGAAGGGAGTAGGCCAGAGCAGAGGAAAACAGGAGACTGGGGAAGATGCCTTCACCTGCTCAACGGTAAACACAACCACACTAGGTAAATAATACCAGCTTGGAGAGATCATGGCCTACCCCGAAGGAAAGGGAAAGGAATAGCGGCCTAAGGCCTCCATACTCTCACCCCACATATAGACGTAGCCTATGAAATAAAAAGGGGAGAAGGAAAGGGAGGGATGAGGAAACAACAGGGAGAGAAATTCCCGTGCCGAAGACCAACCAGAGCCGAAAGAAAGGGAATGCTATAAAAGCATGGAGGAGACACACCCACAGAAAAAACCTCTACCCCTCCGTAAAGAAGGGGGAGGACAATGGGGTCTCACTCCACAACCCAAACAACGGTCAGTGGATGGAACAACAACAGAAACTCCCTTTACCTGCTGATCCCCTCCGCTTGCCTAACCTAACCCAGGGTGAAAGGGAGAGCAGGAGGCCAATAGGCGCAAACTAAAAGCCTAACATACACTAGGCAGGATATAGGGAAACCCCACACAAGGGAAGTTAACCAGAATAATAATAAATCACCATCATATATACATTAAACAATAAAATAATCTTGTGCTTGTGCTAGGCGCGTAGCCTAACCAAGAGAAGCGACAGGAAGTAAACAGGAAAACTGTACCTGACGCCCCCACGGTAACAATTAATAATTCTAAGCAGTTGAAAACATGACGTCAGGCACAAGCAAAATAATAATTATAATAATTATAAAGTTATAACTGCCCAAGGGGAAACATCCTGGGGAGTTACTTAAGCGGGAAGATGACGGGAACCCAATTGCAGGAACCCTAATGATGCGGTTCAACAAAATTATCGTTAGGGAAACACCGAAAAAACCCAGCCTAGGAAACACCACCAGGATGAATCCTAGGGGAAATAACGATAAGCAATGTAATCGACAAAGAGAAGCTGAAACAGAACAAGTTGGACGGGCGTACCTCGCGGTCGACATGGCTGACTAGGGGACGCTGTAGCGTCATAACAGAACCACGTATAATTAATAAATACGGGCTGAAACAGCCAAACTTATCATAAAAACCCCACAATAAGATGGTACTTAACTTGGATACAGTAAAGCTGCTCGACAACATGCTGGAAAAGGCGAAAAATAGCCAAAAGCACAAGAACAAAAAACTTCAGCAACAACAACGATCACGTGCTAGAAATGGAATGAGTTCAGATGGTGCTGGGGTCGCCGCTTGGCGGGCGGGTGAGTGTGGGAGCTGGTACGGCTCTCCGCTCTTCCGAGGGATTTTGCCATTGGGATGTCTTTCGAGTGTGGTTCTGTGGTTGTGATTTCTTCACTCACCCTTATCCATACCGACGCCTTCTTGGTATAAGAAGGCGCTCGATCTGGGGGTAGTAACCCCAGCATTCCTGATAGCTTTTTTCTCTGGTATATTTAGCAATATTTATACCTAGAAATTCGTGCAAGAAAGGAATTTCACCGGGTGACACAGGGACGAACTCAGAAAAGTGTTTTTATTATCCACACTTTCTTATGTATCCGAAAGAGGCTGGCAATGAGAAGTCATCTTTTCTATTCAAGACACTAGACCTAGCAGATTTTTAAATCCCAGCTGCCTTGATCATAAACCTTATGGTATAGGTGCAAAAAACAGGTTTGACGTAGGAAACCTATTTTTGGTAGCTGCTGTTTGTCCTCAAAGGAGTTACTGTACTCTCATGGTCCCTAGAGGGTCTGTATAAGATAGACCAACCAATTTCAGAGAATTCTCTTCTAGTTGGTCTGACCAGTATAGTGCATGTTGACACTGAAAGAGTATAGGACTCAGGGCAAGAGGGCTCTTTCTCTTGTCTACAGCTGTTCTCAAGGTTCCATTCCTATTATCAACCTGCAGATGTGGCAGTGGCGTGGTGCGCACTGTTCATTTTTGGGTTGACAACGTACCTCACATCAGACCAACTCTCATTATTCTTTTTCAGGTCTATGCATGTCTACCCAAATCACATGCCTTTTCGTCAGGGAAAGTGGGTTGGTTCGAGGACTCACAGCGGCTACCAAAAACAGGTTTTTCCTATGTCGAAGCCTGTTTTTTGATAGTGTAGCTGCTGTTTGTCCTCAAAGGAGCTTACCAAAGAAATTGACAGGTAACAAAATGGCTAAGCTCTTAAAATTCAATCCCAACAAATAAAATTTTTTAAAATTCAATCCCAACAACACATAAAATTTTTGGTCCAAGGTTAAGCCACAAGTCATAAACCACTTTGTTTATTCCAGATACCCATAGGGTTTGGCAAGAAAGAACATGAAACTAAACACGAACTTACAGTCATTAAGATGTAGTTCTAAAGTAACTTACCTAAATATGCTGGGTTTGGTTGCAGTATTGTTGCATCTTTCCCAGCAATATCTTAGCATACTGACCATATCAAGAAGACCCCTGGTTTTCCTCTGTAGCACCTATGGGGTCAGGACTTTTTATACCATCTACTGGTATGTGGTGTCGTCGAATTTGTTCGAGCTCGTGGCAGTAACATTCTAGGAATACTGTTCCTGATGACCACCCTGTACACTCGAAGACTTCTTCGAAAGAAATATTTCCTAAGAAAACTTATGATGTACTTACTTTTTGAATGTCATACTACTTAGGAAAGGAGTGGGGTCTGCCTTTTTAATAAGGGGCTCCACAACTATTCTCAGCTCATGTAGATAGAGTGGTTTGTTGTGCTAGGCTGTAGGAAAAATGGACCTTCTGGGATGTTTGCTGTGACCTCTAGGTAAACCTTAAGTTCTTGAACCAGGCATAAGTTTTAATCAGCAAATTGAGTTCCCTGTCAGAACAGGAGATTTTTCTCTTTAAAGGGTTCTCATTCTTGGCTGGGAATGATGGGCCAGGAGACAGTAATAAATGATGGTTAGCTGTATGAGTAATGTAGTGTTGTCCCCAACTAAGAGAGTCCAGTTCACTAATGCGAGCTCTTGATGCAATGCAGTCAAGAGGATCGCCTTTTGCAGCATATATGTAGTTGTATCGGGCCCAGTGAATTGAGGGGTTGACAGAAGCCTAAGCACCCAATTCAGGGACCCGAGAATGGGACGCCTTGCACGAGCAGGTCATTGCAATGTAAAAGACCTGAGAAGGGAAGTAACAGTTTCTACATTAGAATCAAATCCAAATCCATAAAGCAAGGGTTCCGACAATGCTGCCTTCTATGCTATAATTTTTATAACAGCAGGGCACTTGTTTTCAAAAGGATATATAAGAAAATGTAGAAGTATTTCAACAAAGATCTCAACAGGCTCTTAGCATGGATATAATCAACCATACTTTCACACAACCACACTTTCTGCACTAGGTACCTAGCAGTGTTGGGTGGGCAATTTTCAGGGTAGACAAGATTTGGAAAATCCACATGTGAAGGTCTCGGGTCAGAAAGGAGGACACTTAGATGACTTTCCTCCCTACTAACTGGGATAAAATATCAGACAATAATGGAGTAGAGTTCTTTGCCCAATGTGAAGAAACAGGAACCAATGCCTGTATGGCTAATTTGAGGCTATTAAGTAAATGGTTCCATTGAAAGTTAAAAGTTTGTTCAAAAACTTTCAAAATCTGGGACAATGGAGGAAAAGTTATGTTGTCCTCCATTTGTCCCAGTCTTGTAGGAATGCATCTCTTGCTGTTGCTTGATTGTCCAGGTTCGGAGACACATACACTTGTAGTTGATGGTTCTTAAAAGTGGCAAACAGGTCCACTTCCGGATATGGAAGCATTTTGACAATTAATTGAAAGGAGTGATTGTCTAACATTCACTCAATCGAGGCTGTTGTATCCCCTGATAGAGGGTCTGCTATTACATTGAAAGACCTTGTGAGGTGAGTTGTAGACAAGTGCCACTTGATAGAGGGTCTGTTTTCTAAGAGACAGGAAGACAGCCATAAAGCTCCAGAAAGTTGATATGACACTTCCTCAGAGCAGGTGACCACCTCCCTGCCACCTGATGATCCTCCCAATGGCTTCCCCAACTTGTCAAGGAGGCATCCATGTGTATTATCACTTGTACAGACAGAGGAGTCAGGGCAACCTGTTCTGCCAGAAACCCCTTCCAGATCACTGCCAGAGTATTTCCCCAACTTATTTACTCCTTTGAAGCTGATTGCAAATTTTTTTATTTTATGCGATAGTCATAATTTGTTTACACTTTTATTGCAATCTAAGGATTGGGTCTGCCACAGATGCAAACTGTAACAGGCCCATTACAGTATACGCTTCAGCTGACATCTTGAAACGCTGGGCTGTGCAAGGAACCTTTTCAGTTCCATCCTTATTCTGTTTTGAGTATTTGGTGGGTAAAGACAACTCGCCGTGAAGAGTATCCCAACAAGTCCCAGCCACTGAAAGTGTCTGCTGGGTGTAAGGCAGGATTTGTTCTTTTCTGAGTTCCCAGACAACTACTGTTGTTAATTTTGTAAAGATTCTTGGGGCATTGTTTAACCAAACGGGCATGACCTTGAATCTCTACGTTAATTTCCTTATCCAGAACCCTGAGGAGGGGCAGAAGGGAATGGCAATAGGGATGTGTCATTATGCTCCTTTCAGATCTATAGAGACCGTCCAAGTCCCTTGCGGAATGAGTGAACGTACTTGGGCAACAGTAGTCATCCAGAAACTGTGGCAAACAATGTGTTTGTTCAGTTTTGATAGGTCAAGGATCACCCTCTGTTTGGAGGAATCCCTCTTTGGAACACTGAAGAGATGTGCTTGGTGGCAAATATACGGTTGTTTCTCTATGGCTCCTTTTAAAACGGCCTTCTGCACGTAATCTTCCAAAGAAGGGTCTGGTTCTTGGAAAACCTCGTTAAAGGGGGGTGGGGGGAAGATAAGACCATTTCCACCTTGGCCCGTTTAGGATAATAGTGTCCCCAAGGGGAGGACTTCTATTGCATGTGATGCTGTAGAAGACAAACTCCTGACCATACCATTCTTATTGGGCTCCACCTTTTCCCTTGCCTTTAACCCTTAAATGCCGAGCCTTTATTTACAAAAGTGTCTGCCATATGCCGGCGGAGTTCGGGAGTTAGCACCGAAGCTGAAAAAAAGTTTTTTAAAAAAAATCACAGCACACTTAGTTTTTAAGATTAAGAGTTCATTTTTTTCTCCTTTTTGGTCATTGTCTGAAGTTTAGTATGCAACCATCAGAAATGAAAAAAAATATCATTATCATATATAAATATTGGAATATATGACAGCACAAAAAAAATTTCATATATAATTGTATACAAATCGCGGTGTGAGCAAAACAGTTAAAGCTAATGAATTTTTTTTTTTCATTGTATTGTACACTAAATTGTGATGATTCTGGTATCTAACAAATTGTAAAGCGATCAAAGCAACACAGAAAATATTATCACAAAATTATGTATGAATTCGTAACATGCAGACGTGAAAAAAAGTTTTTTCAAAAATTCACCATAAATCGAAATATTGTGCTAGAGACTTCCTGTTTGTTGCAAAATGAAGGTAGTTGATTGAATATTACTAGACTGTAAGTGTTTTAACCTACAATTGCATTTTTCGACCATTTCAGTCGAGTCAGAGTTGACCGTAGGTTTAAATTTTGGCACTTATCGTGATTTATATGAAAATATTTCAAAACTGGTAAAAGCTACAACCATGAATTATTTTTTGTTGTATTCTACATGAAATTGTGCACATTTTCATATATAAAACTTTATGTAACACCTAATAGAAAACTGTGCAAAAATTACGACAGTGACTAAAGAATTTCTGAGATTGTAAGAGCCAGACGCCATCTCTTCCAAACACTCGTGTGTTCATTGTCCATCGGAGTGGCGAGACGTTTGGCATCTTCACAAACAGAAACATACACATAGTTTGATACAGAAGATTCGTTGGAACATTATGAGTACATGATTAGAATGCTTGCATGGCAATGCAAGTGGTGGTGATTGTACATACATCAAGACAAAAATGGTTAGGGAGAAACAGACGGAAATATTGTATGGTTTAAATCGCGTTCCTTTAGAGAAAGAAAATGAGATGCTCTTATTGTCTTGTCCACTCTGATGGACGATGAACACACGTGTTTAGAAGAGACGGCGTCAGGCTCTTACAAGATTTACAGCAGAGTTAGTTCAGATGTAAGGAAAAAGTTTTTTTTTTTAAATTCACCATAAATCGAAATATTGTGCTAGAGACTTCTTGTTTGTTGCAAAATGAAGGTAAATGATTGAATATTACTAGAATGTAAGAGGTTTAGCTTACAATTGCATTTTTCGACCATTTCGGTCGAGTCAAAGTTGACCAAAGGTTGAAATTTTGGCACTTATCGTGATTTATATGAAAATATGTCAAAATTAATCAAAGCTACAACCATGAGTTATTTTCTGTTGTATTCTACATGAAATTGCACACATTTTCATATATAAAACTTTATGTAACTGCTAATAGAAAACAGTGCAAAAATTACATCAAAATGACTAAAGAATTTCTGAAATTTTCAGCAGAGTTAGGGTGGACATAAGGAAAAAGTTTTTTTCAAAAATTCACCATAAATCAAAAATATTGTGCTAGAGGCTTCTCGTTTGTTGCAAAATGAAGGTAAATGATTGAATATTACTAGAATGTAAGATTTTTAGCTTACAATTGCGTTTTTCGACCATTTCGGTCGAGTCAGAGTTGACCGAAGGTTGAAATTTTGGCACTTATCGTGATTTATATGAAAATATTTCAAAACTGATAAAAGCTACAACCATGGGTTGTTTTTTGTTGTATTTTAGATGAAATTGCACACATTTTCATATATAAAACTTTATGTAACAGCTAATATAAAAGGGTGCAAAAATTACGACAAAAGGACGAAAGAATTTCTGAAATTTTCGGCCGAGTTACCGCGTGGACGTAAGGAAAAAGTTTTTTTTTTTTTTTAAATTCACCATAAATTGAAATATTGTGCTAGAGACTTCCAATTTGTTGCAAAATGAAGGTAAATGATTGAATGTAAGAGTTTTAGCTTACAACTGCGTTTTTGGACCATTTCGGTAGAGTCAAAGTTGACAGTAGGTTTAAATTTTTTGTAGTCGACATACGGTACGTCCACTCATCACCCGACAGACAATTTTAGTCGACTTACGATACGTCCAGTCGGCGTTTAAGGGTTAAGGGACAGCATAATTTATCAGTGTGCAGCACCCCAGACCGGGGAAACTTTGAGGTTGGCAAAATAAAAAAAATCTCATCAATGGAAAGAGAATTGACACGTACATTTACACTATAAATAAAAAAATTCTAAAATTTTTTTTGCATATTTGTTGAAATATATTCACATAAATTTATGAGAAGGAAGACTCAGTAACTTTTTTTTTTTACTTTTACATGCTTTTTCTAATATTTCTTTGCAATTTTCTTTGTAAAATTACATTTACAACCAACATACTATCGTAAAAGACAAAAACAAAAAACAACAGCAACCCCTTCGTATATTTACAAGCAAATTTACAAAAAGACTCGTGTGAGAGAGAGATGCAGTACTTTCCGCCTTCAAGTCAGAAGCATTACTGATGGCTGGAAAGACGTCTGTGGCAACACTGGTATGACTCTCAGGTCAGCATAAAAGTTGCCATTATTGAATTTATAGCATATTGAAGTATTGGCACCTCTCTCTTGCCTCATTCTTACCATATCAGTGATGCGTAATATTGTTTCACACTCAGGCTCAATCTGTCCATCTCCCCAATCCTGTTTTACTTCACACTGAGGCTCAATCCATCTCTTAAGGGTTAACATCTAGGTTTGGTAGTTGAACACGATCGAAAATCAGTTACGACTTTACATAGCTATATGAACGTTTATTCTAGCATAGCTATATGGATGCTTAGGTTAGTATATCTACTAAGTAGCCCAGATGGACTCTATTAGGATCCCTAACTACTAAGGTAGAGGATCATATACGAAAGATCTTTAAGAACAACACTGTTTAAAAGTATTACATTAAACATTGTTTGTCAGCTAGCAAAGACTATAGCTTAAAAGACAACTTAATTCTTGCCCTGCGGGAGACACTGGCTCCCAAATTTAGCAAAATACATTACCACTAAAAAACAATTTTTTTTTTTTTAACTAAAAATTTCCTCTGGGACTTAACCTTATGTACTTAGCTTGGTTCAGTTTGGTTCTTCCATGACGACCAAATACAATCTGGAGCATTCATACATGCAAAATTTTAGCTGTGTGCTGATGGTTGCAGAGACCAGAGAATAATGAGAGTTGGTCTGATGCGAGGTACATTGTCGACTCAAGAATGAACAGTGCACAGCGTGCCGTTGCCACATCTGCAGGTTGATAATAGGAGTGGGACCTTGGCAGCTGCTGTAGACAAGAGAAAGAGCCCTCTTGCTTTGAGTCCTATACTCTTTCAGTGTCAATGTGAACTAAACTGACCAGGCTAATAAGAAAAGAATTCTTTGAAATTGGTTGGTCTTGCTTATGGAGCCCCTCTAGGGACCATGAGAGTAACTCCTTTGAGGACAAACAGCGGCTACGCTATCAAAAAGCAGCATTAATCTATCCCAACCTGCCTTAAAGCCTGGTCTTACTTTCTACCCTCTTCTAACAATTGATTCATAGTGCAGCTGCAAGGTGTTCCAGCTTTTACACCTATCAAACCTTTTCATTGTCAATTTCCGTTTCAGCGCTGAATGACCTCATAAGTCCCAGTGCTTGGCTCTTGGTCTATTAAAGCCTGGTACTAAACTCACTTCTTTTGTAATGAATGTCCTTTGGAATTTTGTAAAAATGTTTGCTCTAATTAATCTTGAATGTTTATCAGCTGCTTTATGGTGTCTGGAAACTCATTAACTGCCTTTTAGATGACAGAAACTGCTTCCCTTGTAATACTAACATTAAGTTTTGGCCAACTGTATAAAATTATCAGACAAGCCTTTGCAAGTATTTTTTTCTGCAGAGCTAGAATATTTGCTTTCTGTTTGCTGTATACATTAATCAAATGATTGTGCCTTTTCTGTAATCTTATTCAAGTATGTACTGTATAGGGGTACCTTTCATAAAAACTGTGCATCATAAAAAATGTTGCTTCTTCATGAAATGTGGGGATCTTCCACATCATCTTGCTCAGTGTAGCTGGAGGAACAGTTTTACACTTTTTCTCCCTCCGTCATATACCTTACAGTTGAATTGATGACATATTGGTGGGCAACTGCAGCATAAATCAATAAGACAGCAGTCAATAATTCAACCCTTTACATTTTTTGGTCTTTTGAGTTATCACTTTAGATGCACTAGGACCTTTATGCTTTTCTGGGTCATGATTAAAAGAGTTTATATATTGTAGGTACTGTAATACACTAGATAAGATACAAGAAATTGTGAGAAACACTAATCACTGCAGAAACAAAAAAACAATACTGACAGTAATGCTCAGTCTCAGTGGCATGTTATTTCATCATCACAGAAAGCAGGACACTCAATAAAAATTCTTAGAAATTACATACCAAATCTTTATGAACTGCCATTATCAAGTATAAAATAAATGAAACGCACAACACAAAAAGCAAAAAATATTCTTAATCCAAGGAGAGCAGCTCAGAATACACCTCAGCCCAATGAAATCACAGAGGAGTAATGGGTTCATGATGACCAAGTCTCTTACTCAAGTTATTTATGCAGGATGATGGAAATTTCAGTCAACTTCCAGTTTTGTAGGAATGATGTTACACATTGTTTCATGGACAGTTTTGATCAAACAGTTGGTTGTAGGCTGGCAAGTGATTAGCTTGCGTCATCTGTTTGCAAAGCATAACTAGTTTTTGTCTTGGATGAACATTGGTAACTTACATTAATGCTTCTCAAGTTTGTCTCTTTGTTTTACTGTTTCAGGCACGAGTGTCTGGTAATCATATTCTCTTCTAATCTTTCTTAATTAGTGTGCATATTATTATTACATCACTATCCAGATACACAAAATTTGTGGAAATGTAAAAGAATTTCATTTTTGTATGAATACAAACATTCAAAAATACAATTTGGAAATATAAAACCTTGTATTTTCATGGGAGTGACTCGCCTTCCCCATCAATTAGGTTCATCTCAGAATAAGATGACCTGGAATAACAGGTGATGATGGAGTGGGTTACTCACATTGGTGAATAATGTAAGTCCTTCCTTCACTTAGCCTATCTACTGGCTTCATAAGTTGCAGTATGAGAGAAGTAACATATGACTTATGGTGTCAAGTGCAGAATTATTTTAAATTTTGTGATATCTAGAAATTTCCTTTTACCTTACAGGTTGTACAGTCGTTTGGGTGAAGGTGAACGTGCTGCTGTATTATATGAACGATACCTACAAGAAACAGAAGATGCTGGTTTGAGTGAAGACCGAGGCCAGGCATACCAGTTTCTTGCAAGTCATTTCTTACAAAAAAACATTCTTGATTTGGCATATTGTTATGCACAGAAATGCACATTATTTATGGAGGTTAGTTTTTCAGTCTCATTTGTCTGCTAAATATTTAGTCTTACAGTTTTGTTATGTCTGCATGTTAGGAAATATACATAATAGATTCAGCCCCACATTTTAACATAGTTTCATATAAGAATTTATTCTTA
Organism: Macrobrachium rosenbergii; assembly: GCF_040412425.1. Lineage (NCBI taxonomy): Eukaryota > Metazoa > Arthropoda > Malacostraca > Decapoda > Palaemonidae > Macrobrachium > Macrobrachium rosenbergii. The sequence continues at coordinate 32,183,707 of NC_089780.1, read as the reverse complement.
CTGATATCATGTTAGATTACTGTATTTTGAGAGACCTGAAAAATAACTTTTGTCAAATTGAATTGTTCAACAGTTTTGACTAAAGACAAATAGTCACGAATGTCTAGGCCATTCAGCACCACATAAAAAAATAATTCATCACTTTAAAGGTAAAAAAATGTAATTTCAGACAAGGGAGAGTGGTAAAACGATGCTGAGAGAAATAGCTAATAGAAGGCAGCACACTGAGCAGAATACTGTAAGTTTGACATTTTTTCAGTTTTGTTCATGAAACAAGATTGTTCACATGTTGAACAAACTTGGGTCTTAACATTAGATGCCACCAATTCCAGGCATAAACAATTCCTGTTGTTTTCTACCAGTTTCCAGCTGGCGCCAGAAGATTTATCATAATGTTAAGACCACAGGTTTGTTAGCTATGAAGAATACAAATTAATTTTAAAATCTGTATTTGTATCATGTGGTTTTACAGTATACGTTGGTCACACTAGATTTTTTGTTTATACAAGGTTGTAATATAAGTAGCCAGTTTGCTTTGTATCAGTAATATGATTATGTACGTCACAAAATTAATTGCTTGCTTGCATCTGGGCAAGAAAGACCGAATATAATTTTTTTCTCTGCAGCAGGATGATTGCGGCAGCATCTTGGTGAGCAGAGTGAGATCAAGAGTAACTTTAGGTAATGAACGTTCTTCCTCTTCAAGATTACCCTCCCTGAACCTCACATACACACCATAACAGGATTTCAACCTAGAAATATTCAAATTCTGCTATTTCCTATTTCATTTCTATCCAAATTATATTCTTGTGATAAAAATAGTTATTTCATTCATCCTGCTTTTTTTTGCCCATAGTCTTTGATAACATGAAAATAAATTCTATTCATGCATTTTTGAAGAATGCTCAAATATTGTTACGAGACACATTTTGTAAATAAGCAGTTTTTAATAATTGTTGTTGAACAATGCTCAGATACTTTTGGAATTTTCAGGTACAGAAATAAAAAAATATGACTGGTCCTATTACTGCATCCAAGCCTGTATCAATTTCAGGTTTACTTAAAAAATTGTAAATAATGTATGATGCTCTGATCTAGTCAACATAAGTGACCTTGGAGTGAAGGATTTAGGCAGATAAAAGTTTTTTTCTAGAATATAGAGTTTAGGCCAAAGACCAAGCTCTGGGACCTATGAGGTCTTTCAGAGCTGAAACAGAAATTGAGAGTAGAAAGGTTTGAAAGGTGTAACAGGAGGAAAACCTCCCAGTTGCACTATGAATCAATTGTTAGGAGAGGGTGAAAAGTAACATGGAGAAAGAGAATATGAACGTAGGTACAGTAAGAGGAATGAAAGGGGTTGCAGCTAGTGGCCGAAGGGCACTGCAAAGAACCTTAAGTAATGCCTACAGTGCACTGCATGGAATGGGAATTGGAATATAAAATTTAGGTTAAATGCCAAGCACTGGAAACTATGAAGTCGTTCAGTGCTGAAAATAACGCTGAAACTATTGTTAGGAGAGGGTGGAAAGTAAGATAGAGAAAGAGATTATGAAAGGAGGTACAGTAAAAGGAATGAAAGGAGTTACAGCTTGGGGCAGAAGGGATGCTGTAAAGAACCTTAAGTAATTACCTTACAGGAAACAGTTTGCTTCATGAATTAGTCTAATGCCAATTCTCTGGGATGCATACAACAAATGACATACTTGCCAATGAAAGTGGAAACAACTATAAGCCTTCACAGTACATTAGTTAATGATTCAGTATAAATAAAAGGATACAGTAAAAGGAAATAAACTTTATTATAACAATATCCATTCCATATAGTTCTCTCAATAATTCCATAGCTTACAAGAAATTACAAAATATCTGCAAAGCAGCAGCTTTAAGATAACTAGCATTCTGGAATCTCAAAGTTCCAATTTATTCTTACAACAGGTGAAGCAATTTGTTCCTTCCCATTATTGTGCTTTTTGTTAATATAATTTCCAGCATGATTAAACAAATGCCACTGACCACAATCTTAGCTGTTCTTCATCTGACTAACTGACTGTATATTCACATAAAAAGAAGTCAACTTAATTCTTCTGTGAAAAGCAGTCTAGACTGATTCATCTGATGTGCTCCTCTAGAGTATGGTAATTACTTCCCAAATCCACCTCTGCATGCAGGGCTCTTTTCTATTTCTTTTGTTCCCTCCTCCCACTGAGTTGGTGTTTTTGCCTGTAAAAAAGTGAAAATTACCATCTATAGGTAAAGTATGGAAAACATATACCTTTTACTTTGATAATGAAATGCCTTTCTTTTTAACAATGATATTGAAAAGTCTTTTGTTAACCTTCTAACATCAAGGATGCCTTTTATTATAAGCTCCTGAACGTGTTACACTAATGACTTTCGCCAAGAAATGTTTGTAGTGGCTAATTCCTGCAGTCCTCGTAGCAGGGTAAAGGATACAGTGTGCCACTTGGACTTACCAAGTATCTTTAGTCCTCAGCTGCATTTCTTTGGTTCCCTTTTGTTTTACATGTTCTGTTTTTCATTTTTTCACATTTCCTCTCCAACCTCCTTAACCCCCAGCAACAGAATCTGAGTTGCTGGCATGACCAAGTGAGGAAAAAGATTTGTGCTACATTAAGCTTTCACTGCTGAACCTGATCTCCTGATAGTATGTTTGGCTTTCACTACCAAGCCTGATCTCTTACTAGACTTAATGTTCTTATGATAAAGTTTATATCCACCTAGTACTGCTATGGCAGCTATTGTTCTGGTGAATGCATAAAAATAAAACTCCCAAAGATAACAATTAGGCAACTGTGATGGCTATAAAGTTGACCCCCAATATTCACGGGGGTCAGGGACCACAAACGTATTATAACTGCCTATTTTAATAGTTCAAATACCAAATATACCTTAAAGTTACATCCTAACACACTTTAATATAATTTCAAAGTCATCTTACGACATTCCTCTACCCTTAAAAATATAAGGCTTACAGCTACGCGTGACCACTCCTACAACAGTTACTCTTACCAAGGTAAAAACTAATCAAGTTACCCCTCTATTCAAGCACACATTTTCTTTCATACAATATTCAAGCCTTACCATTTTTTTTTAACGTATACAGTAGATAAAGGTAACATTATAGCCTCCTCGTACTAACCTGGCGGAGAAGCCCCGCCCACCATTGTAACTGCATAGATTGCAGGATTCGTCAGTATTGTATCTATTTCGAATTTAATCATTAACGAGCATACAAAATATAGCATATCATTACAAAGTCTTGATGTAATACATAAATTTCTATTCTTTCTGCATAGCTGCTGTCACTGAAGTACTTGTCATTGTATAAAAACCAACGAAAAAAAAAAACGAGTGCAACTGTATGCAAAGACAGGGGAGGCGTGCTGGTAAATGGAACAGCCATTGTTTTGGCGATAACACAAATAATTACCGTATTTGATGGCTTATAAGACGCATGTCTGCATAGGACGCACCCCAATTTCAGCAGGACATTGAGGGAAAAAAAAAATAAGGTTTCCTAGCCTATGCTCATATGATTTTGGTAAGTAAAAACTGTAGTATTAGGTTATCATATGCATATTGTTTCTTACCAACAGAATTAACAAAAACATTAATAAAGAAGTTATTTACCATATTTATATTTATCAAAATATGTATTATACAATATTTATATGTAGGAATGTTTAGCCTAATGTTGTACGATATGTTTTCCCGATTGTGTGTATCTCTAGACTCTTTGCACGGAGTCCGGGCAAGGACAGTACTGGCTCATCCCTTGATCTGTAACCATCTACTCAACATTAAAGGAACCAATTATTGCCGAGTATGTCTCAACCTGCTTACATGGCGCAGTGATTCTCTTTCTACAGCAGGACCTACAAGATGCTAAGACGAGGCCCTCACAGTACACCCAGGGGCACAGCAAGACGTTCCCCCAGGGGCACTGCAAGCAGGAATGCAACACCCGGCACGCCGGCGCAACGAGGACAGGACTTGTTACAGGCTTTGGTTGGCCTCATGGCTCAAGGAAGGCCACATGGATCAGCCTCGGCAGGTGTCCGGCGATGTGCCCTGATAAGTGTAGCTATGAGATGACACAAAGCAGTTTTCGAGAATGGTGCCGCTCTATGAGCGATTGGCTGGCCTTAGGAAACGTTTCAGGAGAGAATGCACTCATCAGTATACGGTTAAACTGCGATGAGAAACTAAGGATGGCTATAGATGCAACACACTCAGAGGCTTAGTGGAACTCATTAACGTCCTCTGAGGCATTTGACAAACTGGAGGAGATTACAACGAAGTCCATTAATAAGGCAGTGGCGTGGGACAAGTTTTTTTCAGCGCAACAAGGCGACCAAGAAACCGCGAAATCCTTTGTGCACAGGTCCCAACAATTGGCCTTAGATTGTGGGTTTAAATGTCCTCACTGCCGTGCTGATCTGAATGATTTTGTGTTAGTTCAGCGGATAACAAGTGGTTTAAGCAATGTGGGACTTAAGCAAGAAATCCTACAGGATCATGAAAATTTCAATACTGTGCAGAAACTGTTACGCAAATGTGAAATTTATGAATCCGCAGAAAAGGATAGTATTAGCTTTTCATGGAAGAGCAAACGTTGCTAGTTTGGTAAAAAGGGATGAGATAGGCTCAGGCCTAGTTGAAAGTGGGGTAGAAGGTGATAGTAAAGTTATTGCTAGCTATAGGTCTAACAGTGGTGACAAGGGACGGCCGGGGCCGTGGCAGTTGAAACCAACTGGCAGCAGTAAGTCAGATGCCAGGTGTAAAAGTGTGGTGGTCGTTCTCATTGGCAGGAAAATGCCCTGCTGATAATGTTAAATGTTTTCAGTGTGGTATTATGGGGCACTTTGCTAAATTCTGTCATCAAGGGACACAAGGGCCCGCCAAAACGGCGCCTATTGTGGATGCGTCTGTGACATCATGCACTGTTGCTTATCCACCTGCGGATAAAGGCAGGTAGGCCTATGTGCGGCAGTGGGAAACTGCCGACGGTGAAAATAAAGATTAAGCATGAGTTTTCATGTGAGAGTGTCATTGTTGAGGCTGTTCCAGACACTGGGGCAGAAGTGTGTATAGTAGGGGTAGATTTGTTACCAAAATTAGGTTTGAAGGTACCTAACCTCTCTGTGTAATGTAATTGTAAATCACACAGGGGAGAAGTCATTAAAAATATACGGACTGTTGATATGCTAATAGAATTGGGGCATAAATCAGTGAGCACTAGTGTTATTGTTGTGCAAGGTGCTACTCGTTTTTATATGTCCTTGGGAGTGTGTAAATCACTAGGCCTAGTGCATGCAAAGTTTCCCCATCATACTGTTGCTACCGTGCATGACGTCACTCAGAAACCCCCTGTGTCGACTAACCCCCACCAGACGCATGAAGAAAATGGTCGCCACGGGCAGGGGATGTTGGTCGTGAGCGCGAGATGCCATACCCTGCCACGGAGAGAAAATGTCCCTAGGCTGAGGGACTGGCTGCTGCAACGTTTTGCAAAGACTACTTTCAACGTTTCAAGAAACCCTTTGCCGATGATGAAAGGAGCCCCTCACCTCATGCATGTCATACGCCCATACCAGTTCCTAAGCATTGGGAGGCCGATGTTAAGGCTCAGCTTGATGAAGATGTCAAATTAGGGGTAATTAGAGAGGTCCCTGCAGGTACAGCTACGGACTGGTGTGCCAGGATGGTAGTAGTAACAAAGAAAATGGTAAACCACGAAGGACCGTGGACTATCAAGAGCTTAATAAGAATTGCAAACGAGAAACACATCACACATGTGCTCCTTTTGATATGGTCTCAAGTGTGCCACTTGTACATATAAAACTGTAGTTGATGCCTATGCAGGATTCCACCAGGTGCCGTTAGATGAGGAAAGCCGACAGTTGACAACGTTTATTACACCATGGGGAGATACCAGTATTGTCGAACACCTATGGGTCATTGCTCGGCCCCGATGCATACACGAAAAGGTTGATGACGTCATCATTGATGTACATAGGAAGTACAAGTGCATAGATGACGTATTGTTATATGACGACAGTGTCGAGGGAGCCTTTTGGCATACTTTTGATTTTTTGCAATTATGTGGAGAGAATGGGATCACGCTAAATCCGGATAAATTCCGATTTTGTCAAAGACAGGTAGAGTTTGTGGGGTACGAACTGGATTGGGATAATTATAGACCTTCTAATGAGCATATGAGTGCCATCAAGAACTTCCCCATGCCTGCCAGCCCAACGATCACGGATATAAGATCTTGGTTTGGGCTCGTGAACCAAATTGCACCTTTCGTGGCTGTAGCACCAGTAATGGAACCATTTAGGGACCTTCTCAAGAAGTCCCCCCATCGGAAAGTTTATTGGGACCAACGCCTCCAAAATAGTTTTGTTGCAGCCCGGGATAGTATTTGCAAGATGTTGGGCGACGGACTGACATATTATGATAAGACAAGGCGCACTGCTGTTGTTACTGATTGGTGCAGAGAAGGAATGGGGTTTGTTATATTGCAGCAATACTGCAGTTGCGAGGATTTCAATGCCCCTTTTGTTGTAAGGGGGATGGAAACTGGCATTATGTGGCAGCAGGCACCTGACGGAGGCGGAGGCTGGCTATGCCGTCATTGGGGGGCGGCTGCAGTAGTATGGTGCCTTAGGAAATCGAGGTTGTTTTTATTGGGATGCCCAAATTTCATCTTAATCACGGACCATAGACCTTTGGTAAAACTCTTTGGGGATAGGAGCCTGAAAGACATTGCAAACCCGAGACTACTAAGGTTGAAGGAGAAAACTATGCAATATAGTTTTACCGTAAGATATATACCAGGAAAGAAGAATTCGGCAGCTGATACATTATCAAGATACCCAGTAATTCGCAGTGAAACTACCGTCAAAGACGAAGAAGAGGAAGAACTCATGAACGAAGTTTGTATTGCCTCCATGACGTCATCACTGGCGGATGACGTCATTACTATGGACTGGGCTACCATAAGGGGGAGGCAGATAGGATCCGGATTATTTACTATTGCAGCGACGTGTTAACGAAGGGGTTGGCCGTCATCGAGGTCTCAAGTGGAGCCTTGCCTAAAACCTTTTTTCAATGTAACGTGATAGACTGAGTGTCATTGAAGGATTAGTCACGTATGCATATGATGAGGGACATGTTCGTCTGGTAGTTCCGAGGCATTACGCATTACGCATCGCAACCAATCTACATTCGGTCATCAGTCAACTGACTCCATGATCAGGAGAGCACGACAGGCGGTTTATTGGCCTGGGATTGAAGGTGACCTAGCAAATTACAGGGCACGGTGTCATGCTTTGCAACGTTGCGGCACCTTCGCAACAAAGGGAAAGTATTATATATCCCCCTCCCGAATATCCTTTTCAGAGAACTGTGGCTGATTTATTCCAAGTAGCAGGAGGCATTATATGGTATACGCCCGATCGACTGACCGGATGGATGGAAATTTATTTCTTCGCTAACGAAACTACGTCCGCGAGATTGATCCCAGTTTTTAGAAGATATTTTATGCAGTGGGGAGCACCTGAAGAAATATCAGTGGGGCGAGGGCACGAATCTAACGAGCATTGAAATGAAACATTTCTTCGGTAGGTGGGGTATCAATGAGAGTGTCGTCTGCTCACTATCCCCAGTCCAATGGGCGGGCAGAAGCTGCTGTGCGCGCACCGCCAAACGAACGTTAATGGGCAATGCTTTACCTAATGGAGGGCTAGACAATGATAAGGTAGCTCAGGCAATATTGCAGTATAGAAATACACCACTACGTGGTATAGATAAGTCTCCCGCACAGCTGGCCATGGGGCGCCAACTTCGAGATTCGGTGCCAATGTTTAAAAGTTATCATTTCGTCACGAGCATTGGTCAGAAACCTTGTCCGCAAGAGAGAAAGAAAGAAGTGTTGCTGAGCAACGAATATCATTTAAGTACAATGAGAAAGCCAAGGATCTTTCCCCCCTACAAATAGGTGAGAGGGTAGCTATCCAAGATGTGACCACACGAGCCTGGAATAGAAGTGGGTGGTTATTGAAAGAAAAGATACCGCCAATATTGCATAAGGTTGGATGGGAGCGGAGAATTTCGACAAGAAATCGTGAAAGCATTTGAGATCCCTACCACCCACACCACCTCAGGAAGACCCTACTCCCACCACCTCAGAGGAGACTCACCCAGTACCCAACCGAGAGAGAAGTAGTGCTAGGGTACGCATGGTCCTCCACAGTGGCACAATGATTATATCACAGAGTAATTCGTTTTTGTTTGTGTTTAATAAGTGTTCCTCTTCTCATATTTACCTTAACGTATGTTTCAGCGCCCTGTCCGAAGAACTATCTCTATTATTGCTGAATTCCTTTTGTTTTATGTGTTATTACCTCTGCCAGTTTTGTTAATTTTTGCAATTGAAAGGAGAAATTAATGCTTATGTTTTATTTGCTTTAAATGTGGAGCTGTAATCTTAGAGGGGAGGTGTAGGAATGTTTAGCCTAATGTTGTACGATATGTTTTCCCGATTGTGTGTATCTCTAGACTCTTTGCACGGAGTCCGGGCAAGGACAGTACTGGCTCATCCCTTGATCTGTAACCATCTACTCAACATTAAAGGAACCAATTATTGCCGAGTATGTCTCAACCTGCTTACATTATATTTATCAAAATATGTATTATACAATCAGCCATTTACTACGATCGAATGTTTCGTCTGCTGCTGAAAGCTACCTCATAGGTTTACCAATAGATTGCAACACATTCATTTGTAAACACTGTTTCTTACCAGCAGAATCAACAAAAACATTAATAAAGATGTTACCTACGGTAATATATGTTATATATATCCATTATATATTATAAAAGTATGCAATCAAGCTTGTTATCGGTAAAGCTCTCGAGATAATCGCCAATAGGTGGCAGCACACATACTGTAAGTCTGTAAATGTGAAATGCGCGATGCGCTGTAGACGACGACAATGATATTAACACATTTTAATGAAAATATCGATAATAACAACGTAGATATTGATTATAATACTAGCAGTAGTAATTGCGATGATGGTAAGTGTGATAATGATAAATAATTATAATAAACTTTGGTTTTAATAGGTTATTAGGATAACAACGAATGTTAGGCTATGCTACATCTACGTGACGTTTCATGTATACTTTCGGCCAAAATTCTTAAATTTTGAGCCTACATTATGTACAGTCGGCCAAATTAGAATTGGCAGAGTTTCATAATTTTTCGATCACCTGCCTGACACACGATTCATGCTTGATTAATATATTATTCTGTTCGAAGATGGAGTAAATCTTATGTAATGGCGTTAAAAACAGTCACTGTAATCTTTAGAACATCATGTTATATTATTACGTAAAACTATTTTCCCTATAACAAAATTCACATGAACGAAACGAAGTGATAAAAACGCCGAATCACGACCACTGCCATAATACAGTGTTGCCACATTTCCACAGGATGACTTCTATGGTAGCCTAAAGTTTAAAGTCATTTAACCCATAGCTTTTCCTTCATAGTCTAAAGATCATTTCCTGTAATTTCCCTAAGTTAATCACAATAATTTTTTACATTTACTAAAACAAATTTAAATAAAGTTAAGCTACCATAATTAGATGGCTCCTAAAGCTGCTGTCATTCTGATGTCGTCTGCAGTCGATTTGACATGTCAGTCATCAGACATTCCTGGCTCGATCAACTTCTGCTGTTTCATGATTCGACACAAACAGCCACTCTTTGATGGCTTTTTATTCAGTCATTTTTATATGAAAAGATATATAAATATGCAAATGACCGAGAATATAGGACAATGAATCATAAAATATAAGAAACTAATATATCTGGCCACAATAAACCCTAAAAACAGTATGAAAATTTTTTCCACACTTGGTTTGGCAGACCGTAAAATGAGTACCCCAGTTCTGCATCAAAACTTCCACACCAGAAGAGGCCACATTTGCACGTTTTGGCAACAATAGGAGACAGCTATCACCAGCAGTATCGTATAAACATAGTCCTTATATTATCATTTCAATATAAAGCTGACAGTAGTTGAACGATTTCATTTGTTAAATTTTACGGAAAACATGGAAACTCGCAAAATGCTATCAGAGATAAAAAAATAAATTATAAGTGTGAAAAATAGGCCTAGAGTGGAACTCCTCGAAGCCCCAGAAAAGAGCTAGACCATATGATAGTTGCAGCTGTCAAAGAACAGCCCCAGATGACAGCAGTTGCTGTGAAACAGCTGCTTGGCAACAAACATACGTGTGCAGACTGTGTGGAATAGGTTGCATGGGGCAGGAATGCATTACAGGATTAATACGGCAAAGAAACTGTACACTAATGCAACAGCATAAAGAAAAAGAATGGGACCTGTTTATTCTCGAATTATAAACTGAGTACTGTAGTATATACTTGAGTGCATTACGTTATATATAAAAACTAATGCAATTCGACTATAAAGTGAAAATAATACATAGTTGCAAAAAAAAAAAAAAAAGAAACTTTTGTTATTTTGTCCTTATTACTGTATATATATCCTAGACCTAAAGCTGAGAAATTATCAATAAAAATGTGGGATTTGACTATTCATACGGGAATTATCTGTTTAATGGGGATTATACTGCACATTTATCTTCATATAGTTGTCTTGAGATATAATTTCAATGCATGCCTCTAGGGTATTAGGAAACATTATAATTTTCATTTATAGAGTATAATTCATAAGATAGGTCTATGTTGTAACATATAAAAATGGAAGAAAATGTCTAAAGTTGTAGGCCTACTGCTCTCTCTCTTTTTTTTATGGCTAACTACTCTCTAATGCATTGTCTGTCATTTGAAATAATATTTTCTGTGGAGAGATATGCTGAAAATAACATCACGACTTCAAGGAGCAGTAGCAGAATATCAGCTGGGTTATGGAGATGGGGCTGCCAGTGGACCGGGAGGGCTAATTGCCATCGATGAC